>NW_028145729.1:432500-435000 GCF_977016875.1 Pavona decussata
TGTACAAAACCGCGCAAGGCGGGAGACTAGGGATAGTGGACCTGTGACGTCAATACAAGAACGCTGCTTTCGCGGATTCTCTGTTTCAGTGTTTTTCTTTATGCAAAGGAAGAAATATGGTGCTGTGGTGCGTCGTTTACGGCTGCAGCAACACGAAAGACGTGCAAAAAGGGAAACAGAGAATTCGCGAAAGCAGCGTTCTTGTATTGACGTCACAAGTCCACTATCCCTAGTCTCCCGCCTTGTGCGGTTTTGTACACAGCTGGAAGTGAAATTTCACGTCTTTGACCGCCTCAAACGAGGCGAAGAAAAATCGATAGCAAATTCATTTTTGCGATTTTCATACGAGAACAACAAGAAGATTCAATCAAGCAAATAAAAAAAAATCTGTCATATACACTTAAATGTTTTAATTGAATAATCAACATTCTTGCCATTTTCATCAACTTTATTGTCACCAGCATTATCAGCACTGAATTAAAGATTACGCATTGTTGCCGGTGATCATCATCATTATCATCATCACCATCACCATGTCATCTTCATCTCCGTTTGAATAATCATCATCATCATTACATGTAGCATCAACAGTAGCAGTGGCACAAGTAGGAAGTTCTAGTATCATTTAGTTAACAGTATCTGCATGATTAACAGTGTCATCATCCTTATCATTATCACCATCATCAGATCATCATCATCATCATTATCATTGTTACCACCTTCACTATCACATCGTCATCATTATTAACAGCAATGCTGATAGGAATCAATTTCAGTAGCATTGACAATAATTCAAAAACTCATTAATAATTCATAAGCCCATTTACCTATCAAATGGTCGATAGTACATCACGTGCAGTGACTCTATATCGATAAACCTCCTCCTTATTAGTATGTGGTGTTTTATCAGCTGATAAAACACTCATTAGTGTTTTTCTCATATCCTAATTTCCAACGTTCATAAAAGCATCATTGTTATGAACTCTCTTGACACACACTTTTCCAGGAATTTTTTTGAAGCCGTTCAAAAAACCTGATTAAACACACTCCTGCTCGTTTTTTAAACATTACTTACATATGTAATGCAACGTTATTGCCATAAACTGTTTTTCTGTCATCGGCAAAATCCTAATAGCATTGCTAGAACGGCATGTTCAGGTACCAGTCATTACCATTCGGTGCTTAACCATTTGCATGGAAAATCTGGACGTTTTATAGTTAGAAATCAGATGGATCATATGGTGGTGATCAGGTGCTCTCAGGTTTAGAGAACTCCTCTTTTCCTCATCGACGGAGCAGAACATCAGAAAATTCTATTCCATTTGCAATTGCTCCTGTTTCCGGCCTCCTATTAATGAAAGTCGCATGGTCTTGTAAATGGAAATCACCATCTCTTTTAAGTGGTTTGCCTTTACGGTATCCAGTCGTTTCGTACCCACAGACGTTTCGCACTCAGACGATTTGTACCCAATCTCAGTTGGTTCGTACCCAAGCCTCTGGTCGATTCGTACCTTGGTCAATAATCATAAGAATAAAGCATTTTGAGAGTGAGTTCGTGCCAAGATGTCCATTGTTATATTGTATAAAATTAATATATATGTATCTGCTGAAAATATGTTTTGCTTCTGATGCATGACTCGTTACTCACGTCCGTGGGTACGAAACGACTGGATACCGTAAAACATATTTTTTCGCCTTTGCTCGCTATGACCCAAGCCTGTTTAATTTTATTCGCTGTTTATGAACCATTCGGAAGGGAATAGGTAACTCGGCTGGTATTTTTTTCATATGATTGCGTTATTTCGCATGCAAATAACTGTAAACACGTCAACCGTGGACGAAATCCTACGGGTCAATGCTAAATTCAATATCGACAATATGAATACAATCCACTGGCATTTTCTGTGAATTTTGGTCATCAGTCATTTTGCTTGGACTAATTATGGAATGTGATTACTGAAGTACATGTGAGTGGGATTTTTAAGGCCATAAAGTTGAAATGTGAACCCCTCCCTTTAAGGACGGTGCCTACTTTTGTTACTGCGCATAGGTTCTGCGCATCTCGAGATACTCGGGTTTCCTATGGGTGGTGCCTACTAATATAGGGATATTTTTGCGCTGTTTAAAACTATACGGAGAGAGAAGAACTTAGCAAGTGTTCTTGGTATCCAGAAAGAAAATTGGGGTTAACCATGCATTTTTCAGAGATAATAATGCTTCAATATGAAAAAAAACCCCGCGATTTATTGCTTTGTATTTTACTGCTTTTTTGAATTATTGTTTCTCAATTGTCTCTAAAAAATGCGTGGTTACCCCCAATTTTCTTTTTAAGATTCCAATAGCCCTTGCTAAGATCGGCTTTTCCCGCATAGTCATAAACCACACAAAAATACTTCTTTATTATATGGCACCGTCCTTAATCACGTGCAGTGCATGCTAACTACTACAGTCATTAGTGACTATGACTCACGAATTCTGATGTTTCAATTGTTTTTAGGGA
>NW_028145729.1:437500-442500 GCF_977016875.1 Pavona decussata
AGTGCATACAGTGTACAAGTGTACAGCAAGTATCTCCTACCTTTTCAATGTAGTCGGAGACCACATCTACTGAAGGAAACAAATAACTGTAAACAACCTACATGACACCCAATCCGGGAATCGAACCTGGGCCACATTGGTGGAAGGCGAGTGCTCTCACCATTATGCCATCCCTCCTCCCCAATGCCATTCACTGTTTCCCCAGATCGTTTTAGGGCCTTTGAAAGAATAATTTGTGCAAACCAACACGGGGGAGAGGGGGAGGGGGGGGGGGTAAAGTTAGTCCCTGCATTTCTTTGGGTTTTGTTGGCTATCCGAAAATGCTAGCTGGCTGTAATTTGCAAGCCAGTTTCCACTCCCCAAAACAAAATTGGTAAATTTTGCCATGTTAACAAAGACGGAGGTGACGTTTCCTTACAAGTATAGTGTTTCATCACAATTACAGCTGTTAATCTGAATTCTGAGGCGATGAAGGAGTGCAAAACAGATATTTCACGGAACAATTCGTTGGGTGCTCCCAAGTCACTTCTTTGCGGCACTGTATTGATACGCTATTTAATAATGCGATCACTGCTTCAGCAAATTGACTTTCGTTAGTGCTATTGTTTGGGATAATTATTTCAATCACCCCAAAGAATTTGGAAATTAATAGAATAAACTACCACAAGCGAAGGAAAAGACTTTAATTTGAACTCTTCTCTCACTACTTGCCCTTAGTCCAGTCCTGGCACCTCCGCTCTCTGTCACGCAACTCACGGCGTGGAGTTGAGTTGCGTGACAGAGAGCGAAGGACCAGGACTAGACTACATTGTCCTTAGCGAACAAATTGTTATTTTAAATAACTTACTCAAGAATTGTTTTGTTCTTCTCTTGACAAGTAGGATTGCAGACCTTGTTTCTTATCAGTTCACCGAACCAGGACTGTATCGCTACGTATATAACATGGCCGACCTTTCCCAGCTAAGAGGATGTGTAGTGGTACAACCCAAGCCTACTGAACATGTTGTTGGCATTGAAAATGGACGATTCAAACCAGGTAGGGGGTTTAAAAATTTCCCAAGGGTTACTAAGGATCCGAATGTATGGTTTATCAACAGAGTTGATATCGAAAGGGAATTTTCCCTTTTTTAGCCTCACTATGATTATTATAGTACATGTAATATATTTTAAGATTTGTTGTAGCTCTGCCATTTTGGTCCCATGTGTAACTATTATAATACTTTGTTCCAGTTACTTTAACTGAGGGAGCCCATTCCTTATAAGCCCGGTGGCTTCCCTTGGGCTTCCTCGCCATTAGTGTTTTTATAATAATAATTCATATTTGTCCACTTTTTATGTCAAAACAATAAACTGAAGTGAACTGAATCTGCATGTATGATTCGATAAAAGACAGAAAAGGTGATATTGACAACCAGAAACGTTTTTTCCCCGAACTTAAATCAAGTATCATTGAAAACCTGGCACCGGTAATTTGCTTCTCTTCCTATTCCGGAAAAGAACAAATCGAACACACCCTTACAGTCACAGGCGAATTAATTTTTTTTTCAAGTGCCATACAGTAATAATTAAAACTCACCTTTGAATGGTGGATTAAAGGTTTCATTACCTTGTGGATTTAATACTTTTTTTTTCTCCTCAGCCCTTGGTACAGTTAAGCAAGGGGAACGAGTCTGGTGGACTCTGAGCGATAAGGAAAATTTTACGTTGTACTTAAAAGAGGTAAATGTTATTTATACGATTTAATGGTTAATGATATTGTATAGAATAAATAGTAATTTTCCCTGTGCTTACAGTAGTTGCGTAGGCATGTATACACATACGCATTGTGGCGAACAAGACCCCAGTGCAAATTCTAACAACAACAACAAGAACAATCACACTTTTATTTTCACAAAAAAGTACATGAAAAATCGCCAAATATTAACTTAATAAATCCTATGCCAAAATGGCTTTCATTTTAATATTCTTTTGTTTGCATTCAAAGTAGCCCTTCTTGTCTCGTTCAAGGTAAAATATTCTTTTGATTTTTGAACTTAAGAACGAGGTAAGAAGGGCTAATTTGAATACGAACTAAAGAATATTAAAATGGTAGCCATTTTGGAATAAACTGTATTAGGCCAAAAAAAAAAAAAAACAACTAATAATACGCAGAGTAGTAAGAACTAAAAGAGCTGAGTAGTTACAAAAATTATCATGCTTTATCTTGGTTGTAATGCACAAGAAACGAAGTAGACAAATGTACGGACGGACGGAAGAACGAACGAATAAACGGATGGACGGACGGACGGAAGAGCGAACGAACGAACGAAGGACGAAAGAGCGAACGAACGGATGGACGGACGGACGGACGGACGGACGGAAGAACGAACGAACGAACGAACGAACGGACGGACGGGAGAACGAACGGACCGAAGGACGGACGGAAGAACGAACGAGCGAATGGACCGACGGAAGGACGGACGCACGGAAGAACTAACGGACGGACGGAAGGACGGACGGAAGAACGAACGAAAGAACGAACGGACGGAAGAACGAACGAACGAACGGACGGACGGGAGAACGAACGAAAGAACGAACGGACGGAAGGACGGACGGAAAAAAGAACGAACAAACGGACGGACAGGAAAACGAACGAAAGAACAAACGGACGGAAGGACGGACGGAAGAACGAACGAACGAACGAACGAACGGACCGACGGAATAACGAACGAACGGACGGACGGACGGACGGACGGACGGACGAACGAACGAATGAACGGACAGACGAACGGACGGACGGACGGACGGACGGACGGAAGGAAGAACGAACGAACGGACGGACGAACGAACGAACGAACGAACGAATAAAGGAACCAACGAATGAACGGACAGACGAACGGATGGAATGACGAACGAACGGACGGACGGAAGAACGAACGAAGGAACGGACAGACGGACGGACGGAAGAACGAACGAACGGGCGGAAGGACGGACGGACGGAAATGGAAAGAAAAAAAAGAAAGAAAAAGTACCAGACAGTGAGTGAATCAACATTTGTACATAGGTGTATTAGAAGCGAAAAGAAAATTAACAAAATACTAAGCCGGCCTTAGATGTAAGCACAACTTCTCACACATGGACGAATACTAAGGATGTACAGTATCCTGAATAGTGTTACCAGCACGAAGGACCCATGCAAACCAATCCGGAAAAATTTGAAATGAAATGTTTCCTGGGGCGCGGGACCGTTTTTGTGTGGACGGCATAAACGATACGATAACAGAGTGTGAACGGAAAACATTTGAATTTGGGGGAAAATTACCGTTCTCAAATATATCCGAAGTAGTTTGGACGGGGCCTAAAGCAATGTTTGTTTCTTTTGTGATATAGTTGGAGCGTTGTACATCCGCAAAAAGTTTGCCTACAAGAAGGAAGTCTTCGAATTCTGGTTAGTATATTTTCTGAAAAAAATGACGCTTTAGCTTTGACTTTTACCTACAATACACCTCCTTCAGCTGCATGAGTTGAGAGTTGAATATTGTCTTACTCTGCCATTCAATGACATACGGACTTATGTTGAAAATTCAAAGCATGGTTGTATTTTATTTTACTCTTAACAATGAAAATTATTAGCATCCAAGTTTAAATTGCGATATTCGAATTCGAAGACCACAACATGGAAATGGGAGATCGCAGGAAGCATGGAAAAAAAGCCTTAACCTCGGCGGAAATCGAAGCCACGACCTCCGGATTTGATCACCGATTAAAGGCCAGACGCAAGCACGTTGTGGTAAATTATGTTGTAAGCCATACATACTTCATTACCACGTCCCCAAAGGGGATTTTCAGAGGTAATAACATGAACGACATGAACATCAATCAATCAATAACTTTATTATTGTGTCACAACTGGAATGTAGCTGAGGAGAGAAGTCCCCTCTACTAAAAGTGGAAACCTAACTAAATAGCCTATTTTAACTCTAGCTAAAAAAGAGCTACAATATATTGAAATTTACATCGTAAACCATATTAAAATATTAAAGATTTCATACATCAATTGTAAAACTCATGTAAACGACAGTCATTCTCGGCATAAGTTGCAGCCTCGACAGTTACTGACATTTGCAGCTAGGGCAGTAAGGTCCTGATTACGTATGACTCTTTTAAATTGCTTCAGAGAGGGTTGATATCTTATTCTAGGAGTGAGATCATTCCACAGTTTAGGCCCTAGGTAACGAAGTAACGAAATTCTCGTTTCCTTAAGTAATACGAGCCACTGTCTAATTGGAAAAGATTACAAAGTCTCTGTGGCAGTAATTCATGCTTAATCTTTTACATGAAGATGGCAATGTCCTGTAATCGTCTGTTGTATAACGATGGTATGGCTGCATTCGTCTTTTTGTCATGATTTTAAGTTTCAGGCTGTGGTTGCAAGAAGGCAAAGGACCAAGCTAGACTGATGAGTTGGTTGGGGGTATTGAGTCACAAGTTTGATGATATAGGAGTCTTTACCTACTGGCTGCAGAATGACAGTGATTTTGTCTCTCCGTCAAACTACTGCTCCATTATGGTGCAGAGGAACGTAAAGGTTTGTATTTGTTTTTGTATCAAACTCAAGATTGGTTTCCCTGAGATTGCCAACGATGTTCAGTGGCTCGAAAACTGATCAACAATAAGCGCTTAATGACTGGCCCCAAGGGAAACAGTGAGTTTTCTTTCCATTGAGGGTCGAGGGGAAACAAAACTCACTGTTCCCCGTGTTTTATTATGCCTCCCAACTCAAAAAAAGTGCCATGACTGCAAAAAAAATATTTTCTTCACGCGGGCTGGCACGCAAATTTGCCGCGGCTTCAAGGTGCACGACCTGATCACGTGCGAATCGAAAGTTCAAGTTGTTGTTTCCTTAGGGGGTTAGTGAGTTTTGACCCATGGCACGTGACACGTTCTCCTCCAATCAGAAAACGTATTTGAGTTGGAGGGTATAACAATCGTCGTTGTTCGTGTCCATCACTGATGAACCA
>NW_028145729.1:450000-480000 GCF_977016875.1 Pavona decussata
AGATCTCCAACTAGTATCTCCAACTATGAAGCTACATGTACGTTAAGGATAATTTGTACTTTCAAACCAGTGATTCTCGGATAATGACAGCTTCAGTGCTTACCATTTACATGGAAAACCCGGAAATTCCAGTTGGAGAATCAAATGGTACGCATCATTCCATTTGGAGTACTTCTGAAATTATGGGCTTCTGGTCAAGTGATGCATTTTTATTACTCCTTTTGGGATTTACAGCTGATGTTCATACATTTTGAATGTTATCCATCTTCTGTTAAGAAAAGCTAAATCATTTCGTATTTATGCCGAAAATTTCCACCCGGGTGGTTTGCGTAAATGGTAACCACCCCTTGTCTCCTTATAATTATTGCCTCTCTTCCCCTCTCCCCTAAGCATTTACAGGGTTTCCTTTATATCATACAGTCACAAAGTGTCCTGTGGACATGGGAGAATCAGGGCGCAGAAGAGCATAACATTCTTCATGTGCGACCACCTCAAGATGACCAGGTAACGTTTGTTCGATCGTTTGTAAGTAAGGGAAATTTGTCAAAGGGCCGGGCATTGTCACGGCGATTTTGCGGTATTTTGGCCAAAACTTGAAAAAGTAGTTCAACTTTTTCAAGTTGCAATCCACGTACGTCCTAGCCATCCGCAGCTAAGGATAACTAATAGAAGTTTCTGTGCACAGGTAGGGTTATTAGGGAGCTATGTAAAAGTTGAGCGAATTGTAATAATCGCGAAGTAGCACAAATGAAATAAAGATATATTTTCGGGTGGCGTTTTCGTTGCCGTTGCCGTCGTCGTTGCTTAAACTCCCTATTGTTAACAAAACTCGAACATTATTTAACGATTCCATTGAAACAAATACTTTTTTTTTAATAATTCATAGTGACGCTAACAATAGGTGACAGTGGCCTTTAATTCATAAAGGTTTTAGAGAGCGAACGATTAATTTCTGTTCTGACTTCGTCAACCACGAGTAATTCAAAAGTGAAAGAGTTTATGTTAGATGACAGACAGTTAACTTGCCTGAGTGTCAGGCTTTTCAGGGGAGGGGTGGGTGTGGAGTGGGGGGGGGGGGGGAGGAGTTTCCTCTATTTATTATTGTCTTTCGCTTCTTCTGTTTCCTAGCCCCTTGTCCGTGTTCGTGGTCTTTCTGCATTTGACAGTGGCCCTGTCACAACCAGGAGCACATTTTTTCACACCTTTGATGTCCCTGGAAGATACTTTATCACATCAGAAGGAACCGACAGACATCTGTGCGTAATTGATGTTCAAGAAAACGGTGAGTATTGAAGCAGCATGAACGAGTCAGCGAGCGAGCCTCAGCGAACGAGCGAACGGACGGTGGAAAGAACTGCCAGAGAGCAGATTGTCTGACTTGCCTTCCTGAAGTGACATATGTGTTACTTAGGGGAAAGGAATGGCGCTGTATTGAGAGCACTCGCCTCCCACCAAATGTGGCCCGGGTGCGATTCCAGGACGGACTTGGGAATGGGTTGAGTTTGTTGTTGGTTCTTGTTTTTCTCCTGGGAGTGCCGTTTTCCTTCCTACCCAAAGAGCCACCTTTTAATTTGGATATATCACTGTAAATTTTCACCTTGACGGGAAATCTTCCCTTACCCGTGTAATAAAACTCTTGCAATTCAACTAGAGAGGTAAGCAGTCCAGAACTTTAAGGTGAATTTGCTTGTTGATAACAAGAACTGTTGTGCATTCATTTGTCCTGCAGCTGCATACGTCTCTCCTCCAAAAATACCTGACACAGAAAGAGATGGTGGAAATGTAAGTACTTGTCCTTTGAAATAGACTTCTGCTTTGCTACACTATGTGATTGGTTAAACAAACTCGCGCTACTTTGTCAACCAAGCAGAATTCAAACCCAAACCAACCGTGTCTCGCTCGAGCGTATTTTCCGGCGCTTGACGCCGGTTTGGGGTTACATGCATTTGCTTCGAATTCTGATTGGTTCTCTGTGTTGTTTACGTTTGTTGTAATTGATCAGAGTAATTACTTTGGTTTTTGTTTTACGACACTCAATTGAAACTACTTAAAGCAATATTTGTTACTGTAACTCTGTTCAAACCATTCGTTAAAACAATTGTGTTGTATTGCTTGCCCAGGTTGAAAGAGGCTATCGAGTACGTCTAGAATGTGATACTCTGAATGCAGAAATATTTTACACCACAAATGGATCTTATCCTGTGGATTGTAACACAGACGTTTTGGTAAGCAATCTACTTCTACTGTCTTTTTTTTTTTTTTTTTTTTTTTTTTTTTTTTTTTTTTTTTTGAGGTCACCTTCCACTTAAAAGCATTGGAAGTCATTGGAAGTTAAAAAAATTAAAATTAAAATTAAAATTATTGAATTATTTGTTCATTGATTTCCTTATGGTTTCTTTTCAAAGCGCTACGACAAGAAGAAAGGGATTGTTCTTGCTCAAGCAGGTTTTGTCGTTATCCGAGCAGTTGCCAAGAAAGAGGGCTGGGTCGCTAGCCAGTTTTATACGTCGAAGTAAGTTCACTTTTTATATTATTTAATTTTAAACTTTTGGGAAAAAAAGTGTTAAACGCGCACCACATAACTATCCCCTGATTTTAGTCAACTCGGTCTACGGCCTCGTCGGCTAATTATCAGGCAATATTCCGTGCGATTTCGCAGGATAATTGTTAATTATCTACACGCTCGGAACAAGCCAAACCGTTAAGACAACGGCTTGGAAATTATCTATAGCTGTTCCTTTGTTTCCTTCGTTCGCGTCAAGTGCTAACAAGATGCTTACTGTGTTCAATTCTTCAGGCGCTTCTGGGTTCTCGAAGGTGACTATGACCTGCAAGAGGAATCAGACGAGGAAGCCGAGCAATACCTGGAGACTGGGTCAGACGAAGGTGACCTCAAGGAACAGGTAAGTGCCGTGAGAATGATGTATTATTCAGTGAGTGACACAGGCATACTCGGAAAAGGAAATCCGCGAGTTCCTATCAGGAGTCGAACCTGAGACCTTCCGATTACTAGTTCAGATGCTCTACCACCGCGCTACAGGAGACGCAGGAGCCGAGAATTTTGTATTTAGTTCACATGATACTCGGCCATCTATGACGGAAAAAAGAAACGTGATAGGTCCATGCTGTACTTAACAATTATTCCACGAGCGCGCGTTGGATATGAGATGATAGATAGCGAACTAGGCGCTCAGCGCCGAGTTGGCTATCTATCATCTCATATCCAACAAGCGTGAGTGGAATAATTGTTTTATTAAAAATATCAACAAAACATTGCTAGATCTTGCTGATTTGGCTTTGCAAGAGCAACCAGAAGACAATTGGATGGTCGATATTTCCGTTTGGCATGTTAAAATGGCTCATATACCATGGCCATTAAGCAAATCGAATTCCTGAAATTACATTATACAATGATTCACTTTTTGATAATAGCCAACATTTCTTGCAACGTGTCACAAAATTTTGTGGCGTTGTTGGCGAGACCGGTAGCACCGTACCGGAAACGTGGGGTAGCGTAACAAATCCTAAAATGCCTCGCAATGCTTTTGTGGCAATCAGCGCTGCATGAAGTGGAATCGAGCTGTACTTCTCCTAATGATTGCGGGAACAAAACCGTAGCAACACAAATTACCAGGAACATTGCCTAGTCTAGCATTAAGGCTTTTGTTTTTAATTAAGAGAAGTGGCGTCGCTGTAAAATTAGTGCTCAGAATAAAACATTAGTTTTTGCTCGGACTTCTGTTGTTGTGACCTAGCAGAGTTTACCAATCCGTGCTGTTGAAGGGAGATGGAATTTTGAAAAGTTTCCTTACATTAATTGCCTTCCTCTGGCCGTTAATAATAGGGAATTTAAACTACTTAGCAACGATAAGGGCGACGGAAACGAAAACTTCACTTGAAAAATAAATATAACTTCATTTTACCTGTGCTACTTCGCGATTTTTGCAACTCATTCTACTTGTGCAAAAACGGGGAACTACCCAGAAACCAAATTGGTAGTCGTGGCGTTAAAGTTGAGAAAGAGATTTGAAAATTCTCCGTCATGTGCTCATGCACGTTCTCCACAAAACCTTAAACTGTTTTGGTTATTTCACGTTGTTGTTTTGCAGAGGTTGGCAAAGAAATGTACCAAAATTTAAAACGCACGTACAGGGCGATTGTTTTTGCTCATTAAACCTATAGTTTTGCGGCGTTGTCGTTGCCGTCGCCGTCGTCGGTGCTTAAGTTCCCTAATTGTGATTGAACACTGCTGTAAGCTGTACTAAGACTTCCCAAACAAGCGACACAGCCAAAATGTCCTAATACAGTAAACACCCGCATATAAGAACAAATGGATTAAAAACACCAGGCTGAAATTTGGCCAATAAAGCCCCATTTTTATAAGAACAAGATCAGCCTGAAAAATTCAGCATGTTCCGATAAAATGGAAAGGGTCATAATTACATGAAAAACAAGTGATTTTATGTTAGCAGTCTGCGGTGCTTGGTGCTTTCACATTTCCTTGTTTATGTTCATGCTTAATTACTGTAGTGTAGTTAATCATCATTACCTATATTGAAGGACAACCAGTCATCTCATCTATCGGCTCAATGATACAGTACAGATCATTAAAATCAAAGAATATTTATTAATTTATGGTAATTTTACATCTTGGGGCATTTTTGGGTAGTACCCGTATTACTAATATAGAAATTTAAGACGATTTTAAGAACACTTTGAGGCTGATTTGTCACTAAGCACCCGTTAAATAAGAACCCGATCAGCCTGACCTCCGAAATCATGTGTTCTTATATGCGGGTGTTTACTGTACTTAATAAATATTTGTTAAGATAAAATAATATGTTCCCTCCCTGTCAATTCACCAGATATTCAACTGGCACTGGTTCAGCTGTCGTCCAACCATTTCTGTGGAGCTTGTTTGTGACAACACTTTCAACATTGACATTGCGATGGGAAGCTCCGCGGATATCTCGTGGATTAAAGGTTTTCAGGTACATGTACAGCTGTACACTGGACGTTTTATTTCAAACGCCCTTTCTGTGGAGTAAGTTAAATTTTACAAAATATTCACACTTGTCTCATCGCATGGTGTAGTAAATTCTTTGGAAGTATGGTTAGCGCTCGAGACCTCGGAATTTTTAAAATATCTGTATGGTGGTCAATTGAACTAATCTACTCAGTTGATTAACTTACGTTGTAAATATTCACAATGGTTCTTTTTAGGCCACATTTTAACGCAATTTACCCACGTTTCGGGTCTACTGGCGAAAACAAAATACAGTAATAGCCCGCGTATAAGAACCTGAATTTTCCAATTTAGCCGAAATAGCTTCTTATATAAATGGTACTTAAAGCAAAGTTAGGCTACCAAGGTTCTTAAAATAGGTTCTTATATATTCATATGAATTTCATCTGAATATACTATATATATTATATCATCCCATAATACAGTATTATGGCAAACGCAATGGACATACAACATGGTACTTAAGCTTGAAAGAAAAAATAGTTATGTCAAGTTACTCTTAAATAGATGATGATCTTAATTCAGCAGTTTCTACCTATACACTTTCACAGCAACCCCACTGATAAGAGCCTAACTTAAAATTTTAGCCGAAATAGGTTCTTATGTGGAGGGGGCTTAAAATGAAAATTTTAGCCTAACATGTTCTTAAAAACCAAGGTTCTTATACGCGGGCTATTACTGTATTCCATTGCGTCACATGTGTCGCAATTCAAGCTAGCTTCGCGCACACACCTCAAACGGACTCTATCGTTTTCCGCGTTTGCTTTTTTGTCAAAAAGATATGTTCATATTCCTTTTTAGTGACAGTAAAAACGCTTATCAGTAGAGTGCTGCATTCGTGCCGCCATGATTTTGGTCAGTCTTTAGGGAGCCTTGGAACCATGGACATTGCACGTGACATTGAACCTTCATAAGAACAAGGACCTTCGGTTTTGACCTTGAGTACGAGATTGAGTACGAGTATGATATTCAAATCTAGTTTGCTTGCTTTACATAATCAGTTGTAACACCAATCTTGTTTTTTTGGGTCTCCTTATCTACTGGTAAACAACGGGAAGGATTGAGTGCAGCGACGTGTCTAGTTTGAAATTTGAAAGTCGTACTTGCACTCAATCGTGTACCTGAGGGTTCCTATATTCTGTGCTACTTTCTGAGGTCAAGTTCTTTGTTTGTCAGCAATTTCAATAAAACATTCCCTTTGCTCTTGTTGTAGCTTTACTTGAACGGTACGTCGTACGGTGGTTGGTTTAGTCCGCACTGCCGTGGCCTGGTGATGAGTGGTTTGATTGGTGGAAAGACCTATCACGTGGTATTGGTCGTGTTCACTACCCGTGATTCATTTGAACCTCAACTTTCGAATGAAGTGGTATGTGAGTTGTAGTGTGGATATTGCAAAGAAGTTAAGATGTGGATAATTTTCATTTACAAAACGAGGAGAAATCTGAATGCTTACAACGGTTTTCATTTTCATTTTTAAGTTTTTCTTTGCGTTTTGTCGTTGTAAAATTTGTATTGTCAGGGAATTTCAATATTAAGTGTATCTTTGTATGATATTGATCGAGGTATCGACCTAGTACGCTGCTTATTCTACGCATGATCCATTTTTATTCGCAGGTTATATCTTGTCCTATTCAGTCATCATCAGGGGGACCCCTTGTGTCACTTGAGGCCTCTACCACACCCCAGTCTTTAGTGATCGTGTGGCCAGCCTACCGTGATCCCGAGACTAATGAAGTAACCGCCTATTCTGTTTTTATTAATGGCCAACCCTTCGGTGAACAGGTGAATAAAAATTAAGCAGTAATTTATACCAATACATGTATGCTGCAAATACAGCCACCGTTCTTCTTTTACTGACACTGCAGTTTTAGCTGTAAACGTGTTGGCAGAGGGATAAGAAAAAGCTGCTTACAAACTTTTGTAGACTATTCCATTCTGTAAGTGTATTGTATCAAGTTTATCACGAAGATAGGACTGTGTACTACCCTGCTAGCAGAGCGTTCTTTCTGGTAAGTTTTTTAGCACATACGAAGTCGTTCACGTCTCTGGTACGCGAACGACTTCGATTCGTTCATGCTAAAAACAACTTGCCAGAAGGAACGCATTGCTAGCAGGGTAACTGTGGACAAGAACGTATCGATGATCTCCTGCAGGTTTGTCGAGTGCTATAGTGATTGAGCTGCAGAGAGAACCATGGTGGTGAACTACTATACTTGAGATACATTTTGCTGGAACACCTTACCACCGCAGATAGTGCAGGTCATTTTACAACGCACCTTTGGGCATTATACGCTTTCAGAACAAACGCTAACTGTTAAGAAACTTTTTGTCGATCTGCAAATTCCACCGCTACATGTACAGTGATGTAATACATCAGCAACTCAACCTCCCCCCTTCCCTCCCCTTCTGTGTTTGTCCGCTGCTGAAAAATAGGCTGGGTCATCGTCCGGCCTTCAAAGCAACATTGAGTGAGGGGAAGGGGGGAGTGAAGGTTTGCTACTCTCCAGACGGTTTTTACGGGAGATCGAAATACATGCGCAAAATTCGCATTTTACTCTACTAGTTTTGTTCAGGATTGTAGGATTAGGAGTACTGAGAACAGCTTGTGTGGATATTAATAACTGTGGCTGATGGAACCAGTCTGTTTTACAGTGCTTACTGCATTGAACTTGAGCGAAACCAATACTTATTTATTGTCTTCTGTCATTTAGATCATTCCTGAGCCTGAAAGTGACTACTGTAGAGTGTTGTTTGAGAGCAGTTTGGAAAACGAGGTTTATACGCTGTGTGTGGCCTGTCATTTATCTGGTGAGCTTACTCTACTATGCATGTCGTGTTGGAGCATGGGTTCTTTTTAGTAATAGACTGCTTGCAGTCTGCTGCGACTTGAAAAGAGCATGAGGCCAGAAGTCAGAACTATAGGACGAGGAGGATTGGGACGAGGGAGGGGCGCGCGCAAGAAGAGAAATTTCGCCCCAATCCCTTCTATTTCAAACCATTAGCTTTTGTGATCGCGCTAATACTCGCAAACGCAAAGAGAAAAGGGGGACTGCCAGCAGTGTATTGTTGAAACCGTCGATCGTCCAATTTTATGTGTCAGAAGTGGATTTTTTTTTTTAACATTAAGGAGGAAGATAAAACGTTTCTCAGCAAGAGCTTCGAATTGAAGTTGGATAAAATGTATTGGAGCGATCATTCCCCCCCCCCCCCCCCCACCGCTTTTTTTTTAAAAAGAAGGCCTAAATGTTTTATATCTTGAACAAACAAACTAAACAAAGCAAATTACGAACATAACAAGAAGGGAATTGGTAAATTTTTAGCGAAATTGCGGCTAGCTTTCTTTTTCCTTCCTTCCCTCGTTCTTTTTTTGGGGGGAGGGCTATTAACATACCTGTTATGTATGAAATCGTCATTAATTTTTCTGATATAAATTTGAAATCTCTCATTTGAAATCTCTCTATGAAATTTTCGATTTCTATTATACCCGTCTCCTAGGTGAAGGCTTGCTTTTTGTAAAGAATCTGACGATCTTTGTTTTGTTATTGAAATGCAGAAAAAGGAATCACAGCACTAATTACAATGCAATGAATCTCAAATGCATCACTAATTTTAATTCCTTGATGCTTTCAGTTGTTCGCTTGTTTTTGGAGCCCTAGAAGCCCAAGTAGGCATAAAGGCGAACTTTTAATTTTTTGAGAACACGTGCTTAAGGGAACAGTTTCCACAGCAAGTTTCCCAAAACGTTTGCGAGTATTACTATTACTCCTATACAAACACTGAGGAAACAATAGAACTCTTCGAGTTTCTATGTTGTTCTAGTAGCAAGTATTCAATTAGAGTGCAAATTATAAAGGTTACTTTCTTATCCGTCATTGAAATTTATCGAAAGGTCTTTCGATGCTTTCCATCAAACGTTTACTTTATAGGTGTCAATTCTCCTGCCGTTTCTATGACCTAAAATATGCATACTCTACATATGATTTAGCTTTTATTCTTAGTATTTTCATCTGATGACAGTGATTTATTTCATTCTGGTAGAATTTTCGCTGCCTTCAGGATCTGCATAAAATTAGGCCTTGCTTCGGTTTCGATAGCCCTCGCTTGCTTGTTTGTACGCCATATGTGCAGTTGTAGGATTTCATCTTCTGAATTGGTCAAATTCAGGTCGAATTCTTGCTGTCTTTACCGCAAAAAATTCTCATAATTTTGAGTTAGAGAAATATTCAACGGTCTACCATAGTCATAAAATGTACAATTTTTAACTGTCTTCCATAGCTATAATATTGGTGAGATTTAGAATCACGTTTACGGCAAACGGCAAACGTGAGATTGGCGTTTATGTTTTCTTGAAAAAATGAAAAATAATTCTGGCCTTTGATGCCAAGCAAAACTACGAAATTTCACTGAGAACTTTAAAACAGCGAGCGGTAAATGTAGGATAAAAATGGTCACGTGATTACTGAAGCCGTTTGCCGTAAACGCAATTCCAAATCTCTCTATTATCGGCGAATAAATCCTCTTGGTGTTTGCACGATATATATGTAATTAACTTTTTTTCCTTTGTAGAAGATCTACTGTTGTATTCCAACGAGGTCGAATTTTCCCTGCCTATTCCACACGAAATTCTTAGCGCCCTTCAAAAGCCAACAGACGAAACTGAGTCATCAGGAAGGGATAGCCTTGATGATGGCGCCCCAGCCAGGGAACTGTTGTTGGTCGCTGAACGAATAAACCCTACGCCTTCCATCACTGAACAGTCCAGCGTCGAGAAGCTTTCGGTGAAGTCGTCGTTTGGTAAACTGCAGACAATTCGTGAAGGGGAGCAGCTGGATATTATTGCTTCTGAAACTGATGTTATGGATGACCTTCCATTACAAGATGGTTTAGACACAACAGGAGTTGTTGAATCAGAGTCAACTCTAGCTCAAACACATTCTGAATTCGAGTCGTTACATAACAAAGGACGAAACGATGTAGCTGATGGTTTGCGTTTTAATGTTTTTCCAGACGAGGCACCTATTGATGCTTCATCAAATGTAGCTCTCTCACAATCGCCGGTTGAAGGAGTTGATGCAGAGCCAATCGAACAACAGTCCCATTCCAAGGTTTTAGATGAAGTGGAAGAACAGAGCGATTCACAAGAGCGTCCTCTTGTCACAGATCAGGGAGTTCAGGATGGTTCTCCAAAGCACACTTCCGAAGGAGCAGAAGATGATTTTTCAGACAAGGAGGACGCTTATAACAAGATATTGGGTGAACTGCATCCTTCCATTTTTAAAGATATTGATGAATTTGTTTCTATAAAAGAACCCGTGGTAACATCAGAGGAAACAGAGAACCCAGAATCCCAACTTCCTGTTGTTGAGGGTGTTAACGAGGCTGAACTAGAAGCAACGGCAGATAACAACCAAAGCGACTCCCTTGTCTTGACAAACGAACCAAATGGGAATAGAAGTTTCATTGAGACCGATGAACAAGCTCTTGGATCGTGTAACGAAGCACCTCAACTGTCGCACCAGGGAGACGATAGTTTACCGGCGAACGTTGCTGCTAAAGTGGACGAAAAACCCGAAAATGTGAGTTTGGATAACGGAGCAGAAGCGAATGAAATGGAACGAAGCTCAGATGAGGAAAGCGATTCAGAGTTTTGGGATCACGGTGAAAAACAAAGTCATGAAGGCACGGCCCAAGACGGTGATGTCATTTCGCATCAAGAGAACAGCATCAGCGGTCACGCAGCGAGTGAGAATGATGTGAATGGTCACGCAATGGGTGGAAATGATGATGATGGTCACGCAACAAACGATGGTGATGTCCTTGGTGGCAAGAATAGCAGTGTCAATATCCAAGACGATCCTGGCAATGAGCCAGATGTCGAAAGTAATTCTAAGCACTTGGAGCACGTTGATGACGATGCCGTTACAGCTCAGAAAGATGGAAAGAGGGAATGTTTGGACGAAACAGATGGAGTGACGGGTGGGACGAGTGTTGAGGCCGAGAACAGTTCTGAAACTGAAGATTTTTCGAAGGCTCTGGGTAACTTGGAGAGTGTTAATGAGTTTGAAAGCAATGGAGAACGCCAAAGTGGCGTTATTATGCTCGCTGGAGAAGATGGACAGCCTAGTCTACAAAATACTAACCTTTCCTTTGAAGAACCATTGGAAAGCAGGGAATTCACTGCGAACAACGATGTTCGGGAAACGCTACAAACAGCGACAAAGTTAGAATATGAAGCGGAACCAGAAATACGGAACGAGAGTCCACGAGCAGAAGGTCCAGGAAATGGTCAGGAGCTGGAAGCGGGAGAATATGAACAGCCTAGTCTACAAAATACAAACCTTTCCTTTGAAGAAGCATTAGAAAACAGCGAAGTGACTGCTAACAACGATGTACTGGGAACGATGCAAACAGCGGCTAAGGTAGAACATGAACTGGAATTACAGAACGAAAGTCCACAAGCAGTCGTTTTGGAAAGTGGCCTGGAGATGGAAGCGCCACAAAACGGAGTTTCATTAGTGGAGGACAGAGACATCCTGCCTAAAGTAACTGAGAGCCAGCAAAGAAGTAACAATTCTAGTGTATCTTTAAACAATGTAGGTGGCGTAAGTGAGCAAATCCTTCCCTACGAGACTGCCAAGGGTGACAAACTCGAAAGTGAAGGGGTTGCCATTCTTGCAAACGAAACAGTTAACGTAACAGGTATTAACGATACACGTGATCGACCCGAGGAAATAGCTGAAAGTGTAGGGCAAGTGAAGGGCGAATCGCCTGTCCAAAATGTGATTGCAGAAGCTCAGACTGCCAAGAACGACAATCTTGAAAGTGAAGGGGTTGCCGTTGTTGCAAACGAAACAGTTGGCGTAAAAGGCGTTAACGATACGCGTAATCGACCCGAAGAAATAGCTTTAAGTGTAGAGCAGACCAAGGGTGAATCGCGTGAAGAGACTTGGTCTGCGTCAAGCAGTTTTGGATCAGTTAAAAACGCTGCTGACAAAGTAAACGGTGTGGAAACCATGGAGATGCCAACATTTGAGGAAACAGATCGTGCAGTCGACGCCAGGTCTTCGTCACTTTGTAACTTAGGAGGTGATGAAGATTTTAAACTTAACAGGGACGAGGATAAAACGTGTGATAAGGCAAGGGCAGAGAAAGATGGCCAGAAGGAGACCAAGCAAGGTGAGATATACTTAACGTAACTGCGCGTAACGCGTTAAGAGATACGTCCAGAAATGCACGCTTATGAGATGCATGAACTGTGTGATAGACATCACAACCTTAATTCTTACTAAAACAAATAATTCTGTCAAACATAAAGTCATATGAAATTGACAAAAAGGTCTGTCCTATATAAAGTACCCAAATTCAGGGTAAATAGGTGCATTTCTGGACATAAGAGCCAGTTAAGAGAAATATCAAAGCAAGACAAAACAGAAAAGAGACGCGGCATTTTTTCAAAGTATTTGCCAAGCATCGTTATTTTCTATTTTAAAAATGTGCGCTATCGAAGCTTTCAGAAACCTTATGACCTGCCTATTTTAGTTTTTTTCCAGAGAACTAATATTACTGGTCAACCGAAAGGAGGATATTACTATCTTCCCGGCATGCACCGCGTAGCAACTATATTATCAAACGGCTGGCCCCACATGAATTTCATTTTTCAATGGACGCCGTCGAGATAGTAACGCGGCAACTCGAGGTTTTCGAGAAATCGAGTGTTATTTACTTGAATTGCGTGGATTTAGCCGTCGATATCAGGCAGTTTTCGGATATGCTGCATTTATAGAGTATAAGATGCTTCTCGGGCACGTGAACTTTCCAGATGAGTTGAACACGCCGCAAACAGTGAGTCAGTGACAGTTTGAAAATGCTCGATCGACCGCTTGAAGCACGTTTCGTGTTTTTCTCGGCGACCTCTTCAGATGTTGACTTGAGGGTAATGGCTCCTACAATAAAACGAAATACATGAAGCGAAAACATGTAAAGAAAATCTCGACTACTAGGAGCTTGGAACATGAGTCCACAGCAATAAATACAGGTCGAATCATGACACAAATCGCGCCAAAAATCCCTCACATTCAACTTCCAAATTTTTGTTGAAAACGTGGAGTCAATAGGAGTCAATCAGTTCCAAGTGAAACTTTGAAATATAAAAGCTAATCTTTGAATATTATAATCCTATTGACTCGTCGTTTAAGTTCCGAAATAACGCATTGAAAATAGGTCATGCATATTCAATAACAACAGTCATGGTTGACAAGCCACGAACAATACGCAAAGTATTGCTGTTTTGAAGAATATCTCTCTCTGAAAAATATTCCTTTCCCTTATTTGAATGTAAATGAAATAAATAAAGATAAATCACTCACCATGGATCATTTGTGATACGAAGAAATCCAGCTCAAACTTGGCCTCAAACACGCGCATTCCTCTCACTGACCGGAAGCCATTTTACCGAAATTGGCGCAAGGTACGATGGGAAGATAGTAATATCCTCCTTTGGTCAACCGTTTAAGCCTCAATAGTGACCAACATCTGATTTCTCCTTACAATATAACTGCTTGATAAAACATTCAAGCCACGAGAATAAAGGAAACGATCACCAAAGATGAAATGTCTTGATGCTTAAGCAAATTCTCCTAACTAGTTTCACACGAAATGTATGAAGAACGATAAGAAGAATATAAATATTGATATTGGACGTAAGGGGTTAACCCTTTAACCCCCAATATCGAAGAACAAATTCTCCTATTTCTTTCCCATACAGTCGACTCCCGATAACTCGAACCCTCGCTAACTCGAACCAATTTTCCTTTCCTTTCAGGTAATTTTCTTCATAATTTCACCCTCGATAACTCGAACTCCCGATAACTCGAACCTTTTTTCAATTTCCCTTGAAGGTTCGAGTTATCGGGAGTCGACTGTACTTTTCTTTTTTATATATAGGTACTTGGGAGAAGTTATCAAGACAATTCACCTTGGGTGATCATCTCCTTAATGCTTTTGACCTCAGGGGTTGAATAAGCATTGACATTACAAGCCCTAACAGTGATAAGCGTCAAATTTCTCCTTGCAATGCTGATCATATGCATGTTTTGCAAACGTCGTGCAAAGCAATTTCGTCGAATTTCGCTCACTGGTGACGAACTTTGGACGAATTTTTTTTACGAAATTCGGACTTCGTCGAAACGAAAGCTCGATAGAAACAAATATCATGGTCAAATTTTACGAACGCAGACGAATACACTTAATTTCGTGACCCAACAGGATTCATATTCTGGGTCATTTTCCAACCCTCACCCTGGCTCCGTAACAGCGCCGGTTTAGTAAGCACGGCATGTTTTTTTGTGAAAATGTGCTGAAAGAGTTAAAGAGGAAAAGATTATCGTGGCTTATCTCTTTTGCCGAAAGCCGCGCTCTTTTTAACCATTGATTACTTATCGTGCTCTCATTGTCAGTTGCAGACCTAGACGCCAGTCACAAAGACAGCACCCAAGATAGATCTGAACAGCCCCTTCCCAGACCTCTTTTCGTAATCAAAGGGACCACCCCTGCTACTTTGACTCTAGAGTGGGAATGGACGCTGCTGCCTGAACAAATCGCGGGTTCAGATATTTTGTACTCTGTGCTTATACTTGGTAGCAAATTTCACAACAATATCAACAGTAGTTTTTGGTAAGTCAGTGAGCACGGAAAGATAAAATGCACAGTTCATTCACTCCCAGTTGTGTACTACCATCAAAAATTCAATTTATCATCTGGGGCCCTTTTCATTTTGGGAGCTTAAAATTCCTTGCACTCATAAGCTACCCCGAAAACAAGCCCTCCCAAAAATGAGCCTCCTTATAGAGTCCTAAGCCCAGGGCTTATATTTGGATTAGCAATTATTCCACGAGCGCTCGTTGGATACAAGATCACAAATAGCCAACAAGGCGCACAGCGCCAAGTTGGCTGTTATCATAGATCTCGTATCGAGAAGGGGAAAATTGTTTTATTAAAAACAACCATGGACGCGTACTCTTACCATATTTCTGTGGCATGGTATAATTAAGAATTGGTTCACGCTTAGCGTGCGTATATCGAGTTATGGATGCACGCGGGAAGTTTGGAGAGCACGAGAGAAGCGTAAGAGTTGCTCGAGGCGTAGCCGAGAGCAACTCTAGCTTCTTGAGTGCTCTCCAAACTTCCCAAGTGCATCCATAACTCGATATACGCACAGCTAAAAGCATGAACCAATTCTTTTATAACATAGTGAAAATAAAGTAAATGATCCCTGGAAAACAGGTTGTGTTCCCGATTAATTACAAAATTCTCTGTACAAAAAAAAAAGGCGAAAATGGTTTCTCATGTCGGTTTAATCTTAACGTTTCATTGAGCTTCAAGCTCTCATAAATATACATTTTTTATGGTGTCGTCTCTCTGTAAAAAACTTTTAATAACACAGCGCGCGCATCCTTCGCTCATCTGACTTGCACACGTCATCGGATGGACGCACGGCCGTGCGTATGTTGAGAAATGTACCATGATGACGCCAATAGGAATTTGATCAGGATGCACGCGCGCTATGTTATAATGGCTCATATACCATGGCCGCTGAACCAATCAAAACTCTGGAACTGCGTTATCCAATGAGTCAGTTTTTAATAATTATACTGTATATGTTATACGTTTCTCTATTCCACACCCTCGAGTTTATGTGGATCGGCAAAATTTAATTGTCATGTGTAACATTTTATTCCTGCTAAATTTGTTTTAGTTTCAACTTTGAGGAAAGTCCAGCAAAGTCGATGTGGCCGAAGCAAAGGGTAAGTGAACCCAGTACTAATTCGTACAGCCCGGTACTGAGGCATATAGACTGAACGATAAGCTTTTGACACTGTGAGGTTGGTTACTTTTTCCTTTTCCTTGGAGAAACCCACAGTTTTTTTATCTGATTTGTTTAATCTCAGTTAAGCCATAGAGTTAAGGATGGTTTCTTCTAATATAGAGGTAGTTTTGCGAACTTTGTGGCTACGCAGAAAAAGCAGATATCAGCAAGGGTTGTTAGAAGTTAAAACTAAAATTGGGGGTAACCAGATATTTAATCAAGAATCATTCGAAAAAGCTGCAAAGTCCATAACAATGTATGACCATTTTCCCTGAATAATTATCTTTGAAAAATGCGTGGTTACCCGTAATTCTCTTTTTGGATTCCAACAAACCTTGCTAAGATCTTCTTTTCCGGCATAGTCATAAACCGCGCAAAAATATCTCTGCTTTACTAGGCATCGTCCTTTAGAAACCCAAGTTTCTCGGACCATCTTGAGATGCGCAGAATGTATGCGCAGTAGGAAAAGGGGGCACCGTCCTTGACATAGGTAGAGGAATTCGTGCGACAGGGAGAAAGATGGCCAGGGGATTTATTTTGGTGTATTTCTTTCCATCAGCTGATTTTGTTTCCTCTCGTTTGTTAGGATACGTTAAGACAGCACGCATGGCGCACAACCAATACTGTTATAGAAATCACTGGTTTAAAGCAACGCTGTAATTACAGGTAAGGTGACCTTAAAGACCGTTCCGCTTCTTACAATTGGGTAACTCTGAACTCTACGGCTGTTCTCTGCGAACCGGGGACTGTGACACTCTCAGCCTTTAAAGGATTTTTTTTTCTTTTGCTGCTTTCCGGAGGACACTGTCTCGACCGTGTTATAGTTTACTGTCAAAACATTTTCGGGCTTCCCATCCATCGCTAACAGTATGTTTTAATTTGGCCGTTCCTCATTGAAACTTTAGGTCGCCGACCGCGACTTAACTGAGGAACACTTGTTTTATTCCTTACACTTACATTCTATTGACAGCAATTTTGAGTTGAGTTCCGAAATTAATTCCTGTTTGGTTGGGCCGCGTTTTACTCCGTTATTTGATTGGTTAAAACAAAACTCGCGCCTTTTTTTTACAACCAATCACAAGTTAAACCAAAACCAATCGTGACCTGGTCGCACACATTTTCTCGCGCTTAGTGCCGGTGACACGAATATCTCTTGAGTTGCTATTGGCCAAAGTAACTACGTTGGTTTTAGTTTTGGATTTACGACACTCGTTTGGAAACTACTGTTTTTAGCTACAGATGTTTTGCACTTTTGACGTTTTCTTTTTTTTTATTTCAATCGTTTCTTTATTAGACTGGCAGTTCTAGGTCAGCTGATGCCCTGTGCTAATGATTCCCTTTCCCGCGTGATATCCTTCACAATGCCTGGACCACCAAAGCAGCCAATGATTCACGTTACAGACCTTAAAGATAGACAGGTATGGTATCTGTGTGTTCTGTACATGGGATCATAAGGGGGTTAGTTTCTAAAGAAACTGTGGTGCTGCGTCGGTGGGAAGTAGGGACGAATGTTTGGTTTATCAGCAGAGTTGGTAACTAAAGGTAAATTGGCCACTTTAAAGAGATTTGAGTGCTGACGTTTTCTAGTGTCAGTCCTTCGTCAGCTCTGATTCGCTCTGACGAAGAGAACTATTCGCTCTGACGAAGGGCTAACGCTCGAAACGTCAGCACTCGAATCTCCTTACGGTGGCTAATTTACCTTAAGTTGTTAACTCTGCTGATAAACCAAACATTATTCTCTTTGTTGTATGCAATATTTTACACTCAGCGTGGTGCTTGTTAAAATAGATTTTGGTATAGGTAGGTAGGTAGGTAGGTAGGTAGGTAGGTTGCCTTTATTTACACACGATGTATATCAAAGCTGAAAGCTTGTGGGGTCGTGTACAATACATAACTACTAAATTAAATACAAGTAGAACTAAATATTTAATACAATTAAATGCATCCCTCATCTTCCTCTTCGTTTTTTATTTAGGTTACTCTGACCTGGAAGCCCCCCGCCTCGTACGGTGAAGCGAGTGTTGTAGGATACCGATTACTGAAAGATGGGTTGGCGTTCAGAGAGGATTTAGACAGTGAAACACTTAATCTAACCATAACTGACCTCGAGGAAGGTTAGTATTGAGGGTAGTTACGTTTATAATCGTTAAAGCACTTTACAACTTTTACTTCTAAGGACATTAAAGTTTCAATTGAGAAAAATATCAAGTATCAGTTATTTTACAATACAGTGAAACCCCGCTTTACGGACACTTGTTATCACGGACATTTTTTTCTTGGTCCCGCTCCACACATTTACCCTAAAGTTAACCGGCTTAATAAGTACACTGTACTACGGACACTTTTTCTGGTCCCAACGGTGTCCATAATAACAGGGTTTGACTGTAACTGTTAAAATTCGCTATTGTCTATAAGAATATGGACACTAACACTAATAACGCGCGCGCTTTCTCAACGGAAAGTAAAGCTAATTCCGCTCGTACTTTTTCCACGTTTTCTGTGGTCTATACTCTTATAGACCATAAAATGACGTCATAAAATATTCAAAACTCAAGAGGAATCACTCGCCACACTTGAGTTTTGAACATTTTATGACGTCATAACAGTATAACGTCTGTAACAGTATAGACCATTGAAAACTGCCGTCGATTTGTTAAATATAATACGACCCATGCATAAGCACAACTGGATAGCTGTGACTGACCATACAATATAAATCAGTCTTAAAATGGTTGAAGTTAGAGGTAACTCGTACAGCATCAAAATATTTTTAGCTTTGTTTCAAATCAGTGATCAAAAATGAAGCATTGAAATACAGTCTTTTGTTTTTAAGTAAATACAGTATACGATTTTCTTGTTTTCCGTTGTAGACTGCGATATTTCTGACTAGGATAACGCGATTCACTTCAAGCAAAACGCTGATATTTATAAATTTTATTTCACACACTCTTGATTCTCTTATTCATCAGGTAAAGAGTACCGCTTCAGTTTGTTAGCACTCACAGGGCATAGTGTAGGTGACAGCAAGCCATCAAATGCCATGCACGTTCACTGTCCCACCCCTCCCATATCACCACAAATCTACCACAAGGATTCTGCAACTGCTGGTTCCATCTGCATCGCCTGGAAACAAGCTGAGCCTGCGAGCACTAACATCCCTGATGAGCATGCGCAGTGCAGCTACAGTGTCTTTGTGGATGACATACTCCACGGGGAATATCCGCTGGATGGAATGAATGACATATTCAGTGATGAGCACACTTACACTATTCCAAATTTGGAAGTTGATCGGATGTACAAAGTATGTGTTAAATGTTACCTGAATCCTCGAGTTATTGACAGTGGGCGTGGTCCGAATCTACACGTATGTGGTTGCTATGGTGATAGTTCCAATTTTCTGGAACTCTCTTGCGCAGGACCACCATCTCCACCGATAGTACGAGTTTCACGGATTGACCAATCAGGAGTCACTTTGTCGTGGAGTAGGTCACGTGAATATGGGGGAGTGACATTAGGGGTATGTTATCACAGTGCTATGAATACATTTGTTCTTAGTGGCTGTGTAGATTGAAACTCTTCTGGGATAGCACTTTTATGATTTGGAAGCAGTTATGTGGGCCACTCTCAGCTGAAATCGTTAAATTTTAGTTGGCTAGTTCGTGTAGTTGATTGTTTCTTTAAACTTATAAAGTGACCTACTCTCGGGACTACCACCTTACAATGTACATCTTAGAGAGGAGATCTTCAACGCGGGACCCAGCGCTCCAGTCATGATCTCCAGCCCACGGCATGTCCAGTTTTAACTGACAATTTAAAATGGCGACCTTTTTAACGCTGTATTTCTGTCTTCATACCTTTCTAGGGTTACATTCCTCACGTGATAATAAATGGTTAACTCCTCCCCCCGGAACAATTTGAAATGGCGACCTTTTTTAACGCTGTATTTCTGTCTTGATACCTTCTAAGGGTTACATTCTTCACGTGAATGGTAAATGGTCTGGTGAACTCCTCCCCCCGGAACAGCAACAAACAAAGTTAACAGGGTTCAGGTCAGGAGATGTAATCTGCGTTCAGTTAGCTGCTATCACTAACGACCTTCCCGCTCAAATACCTGCTTCCATCAGTCAGGAGGGTGCCGGATCGCGATATTTCCCAACTACTTACGATCCAACAGATAGCGGCATCGAAAGCAGTTCGAGCTTTTTGTCGAAACGGTCAGCGGATGAAATGAAGCAGTACGCATGCTCGGCTTGTTCTCCTTTAGTGATACAATGTTCCAACTTAGTAAGGACGGTTTCATCTCTTGAAATGACCAAGATTGGGGGTAGGACTGCTTCGATCACGTGGTCACTGGACAACACCGCTGACCGCTCTGTTGAGCCCGATGTTTTGTGTGTAATGTACTGGAAAACAAGCGAAGACGAGGACGTTGCCATTAAACAGGTTGTAACAGGTAAAGGCAAAATCTATTAATGACATTTCGTTCATTTTCATAACGCCGCACACTTACCTAACGAAGTATTTCGCTCACAAAAAAAAAAATGAAAAATACCGACAATTAAAAAAGTTGTGAAGTGGTTAGCACTTCGGACTTAAGGATGGAGAATCGGTCGTCCTCTACATTGTTATACTGTCTCCTCAGACAGGAAGATTTACTTACATTGCCTCTCTTTACCGAGGTGTATAAATGGGTTCTGGTTACAAATGCAAAGGGGTTACTCTGCAATGGACGGGGAGTTGCTATACGTTTTGGAAACCGGGTCAAGTTCGGGCCGTATCACAATTAATTCGGCTTTCGGACTGCTAGCTGTGAAACGCCTCTGGACGATTCTTCTTCTTCGGTTAGAACTGCCACTTTACCCTCTTTTTGATTTTCGAAAAATAATAAAATTTCATTGACGAAGCTTGTTTAGTCCTATTTTCCTTCTTTCCCATGTGCCAATTTTCCCACCTGGAACACATGCTCATTCAAAACCATTTCTTTCCACAGATAAGCCTTTCAAAATCACAGGCCTTGAACCCGGAACCGAGTATCACGTGATGCTAGAATGCGTCGCGCCTCACATCAATGACGAAAACTACAACGAACATCCAATAAACCTGGCTCAGTCCAAGTCCATCTCATTCAAGACAGCCTCTGTCCCAGGCCCGCCGAGTAACATATACGTTGTTTCGGCCACGGAACAGAGTGTAAAACTAGAATGGGATTCTCCTACAGAACATGGAGTACCGGTTGCAGTTATTCGTCTGAACGCAAAGAAAAGAGACGTAGACGAAGCTGATGAGGGCAGAACATTTCAATTATCACCCGAAACACACTGTTTTACTTGTGATGGTTTGGCGTCGAAGACCGAGTACACATTTATTTTTGAGGCGTTAACCGAAGAGGACTTGGTTGAGATGCACGGAGTAAGCACCGCTTCTGTTGCGAGCTTTACTGCTTGGACAAACGGCCTGGATCCACCGGGGAAAGTGAATTTAGAATCGCGTACACCGACTTCAATCGCCATCAAATGGCAGCTCGCTGTGACTTATGGGATGTCTGTTATCCAGCATTATGTAGTACATCACGTGTCAAACAGGCAACTGCGTAAGAGATCACGTACCCGGCTGGGACAAGCAAAGGAGGCTGGGAAGGAATTGATCATTGAAAGTGAGAAGAGCGAAGCGGAACTTCGCGGACTTGAACCTGGTACTGTTTACAGAATCGTGATAGAAGCTGTCGCAGGGCTTACGAATTACGCGTACGATGAAGATTTTGAAAGCGATGATAGCGGTACAAATTCGGTTGTTAGCAGTGCGCTGAGCGAAAAACCGCCGGAAATCCAGCGATTGTACCTGTCACAACCCTTGTTAGTTTGTACTGCTGCTCCGTCTGAGCCACCTGTACTACTGGTCAGTGGATTTACCGCCACCCAGATCCAACTGTCGTGGAGCAGACCGCTGCTTCTTGAGCCTGGTAAGAATGTTGAGCTTGGTCGACATTTGTGAGATATTTATTACGGCCATGTCAGGAAGTTCAGCTTTTGATTGCTGCTACTGTGTTAATCAAACCGACGACTTACTTACATTTGTGACCAAGTTTTCTCTTAACCCTTTAAGCCCTAACAGCGATCAGCGTTAAATTTCTCCTTGTAATATCAATGCTTATTCAATCCCTGAGGTCATGAGAATTAAGGATATGGTAGCCCAAGGTGAATTTTCTTCATATTTAAACAACTTAGTCATAGTATTTTTACAAGAAAAGTATGGGGACAAGGTGAGAGAATTTGTTCTTGGGTAGTAGGGGTTAAAGGGTTATGTAGGTCGTTGGTGTTTGAATTACTCGAAACGATTCGTGTTGTCCTCACGGCGTAAAATGTGCACGGAGTAATGCAAAACGTTATCAAACTTATGAGGGGGAGCAGGGATGACGCAGTGGTGAGAGCACACGCCCCACCAATGTGGCCCGGGTTTGATTCCCGACGTCATGTGTGGGTTGAGTTTGTTGTTGGTTCTCATCCTTGCTCTGTACGGTTTTTCTCCGGGTACTCCGGTTTTCTTCTCTCCACAAAAACCAACATTCTCAAATTCCTATTCGACCTGGAACTGTGGATGAAAGAGTTCGTGCCCTCTCATATTTCTGGCCTCGCTATAACACAACACAACAACACATGTGTGTTACATGTACTAAGGTTTTCTTGATTCGTTCTTGACCTGCTTTTGTCGCGTAGTCTTGGATTCAGAGTGCACTGTTGGTGAGGACCCTGCACGTGGCCGCGTGCGGCATTTAAAGGGTTACCGTCTGGAGGTGAATGGGCGCGTGTACGCGAGACTGGCCGCCAACAAGACAAGTATCATCATAAAGAAATGCAAGTCTGGTATGAAGTACACTTGTGTAGTGGTGGTAATAACTGGTCCTGAAAAGATGGATGGCTGCCAAAGAAAGGTGAGACGTTTGGTATAATTATGTGGCGGAAATTTGCGTTGTGCTTTTCATGTTAGGAAAAACAGTGTCGTTTGGCTAACCGGTTCGTTTTCCAGGTACCCCAAGGCACACCTCAAAAGAAATCAAAGTTTTGCAGCGATATGAGAAACAAACAGCATCATGTACTGTTATTTGAGTGTAATCATCATCATCGTCGTCGTCATCATCACAGCTTTATTTGGTTTACAAACACCGCTAGTTGTGGACACTGTTCCTAACAAAATGTAATTTGAGTAAACCCTAAAGCTAACGATAAATTACTTACGAGTGTAGGCCTTACTGTAGGCTTCACCCACAAACTCAAGGGGAAAGTACTCCTAAAGAAGCCTCATTTGAACGGTCACGAATCAATTTCAGATTTCAACAAGACTTGAACCGCCTTGTACAACATAATCAACAGCACCATAAAAAGTACTTCGCCTTCGCTCAATTCATTTTAATGGTCGCACTTCAGGGCCACATCTACAAACTCAAAAGGTCCACTTTGCACGGCAAACGAATAAATAGCACTACAAGAAAGCTACACAACTTTTTGCTTGGGAAAGTGATCGAAACTGCTATACTCGAACAGGACCCACCAAACCACTAAATAGACGGTGGTCCCTGCCTGCACCCCCACCCCTCCTAGCAATACGAACTCTTGCTGGCTAAGTATTTCGGTGTCAACTCAAATTTTGTCGGTAATGTTCGTGAGATAAATTGTTACTTTGATAACCCCCTACCCCAGACAAGACGGATCTTTGTTGAACAAACTTGTTATGACCAATTCCTTTGGTGAATTAGGAATTTGCAGGGGTCCAATGGCTACTACGCTGGTTAGTCACTAATCTATATCTGTTCGTCTTTTAGAACGCAGAAACTCTCGACTCTGTCGTTAGTGACACAGACACTGATGACGACATCGCCAAGTCTCTGTCGGACTGTTTTGAAGAATCTGCTTCGGATCCTGTCGAAGTTACGTTACCTCGCCAAGAGTGGGGCGTTTCTTTGAGTGCAAGGTACTGTGCAAACAAGCCCGCGGGATCCTTACAGGACAGCCCGTGTAGTGAGAGTGGTGACGAGGAGGGTGGGGTGGTGGTTCGTTGGAGCATGAGTGAACTGTCGGGGGATGTTCGAGGATACAGACTGGTTTGGTATAACAGTGGAAGCCAAGAAAAGAATGAAGTGTTTCTGCCTGGCGATGCAAATGGGTACGAAATCTGGTCTGCGACATTAAGGTAATAGACTTCAAAAACTCATAATTTTTTTCCCCTTCAGTGTAATGGACAGGGCGGTAAAAGAATTTCATTTGAAAACTACTCGTTTGGTTGATAGCGTAGCGCATTATCATCAGGACACTGTTTCAGATTCTGTTTGTTCACGGCAAAATAACGGAATTCAAAACCGTTCTAACGATACAAAACAATAAATTCCTTCTTGAAAGCTTCCGCGCACAACAGAAAGAACAAAAGGCAGTTGCCCAGTTCTTTTTCTGAATTAAACGATCAGAAAGATTTTTAATGTTTTATTGTTTTGTGGGACTTCATGAGTGCTAGCCATTTAAGACATGCATGGCAACGAGTAGAGCTCGGCGAGCGCAAAATCGTAGCAAAAACGCTATCGGTGGACAACCAGCTGTAAATCAAAACAGCTTCAGAAAGTGAGAACAATGTAGAATTCGATCGATTTTTTTTCTCCTTTTCAGTGCTGTGTATACTGTGTACCTGGAAATACTTGACGTCCGAGAAGAAGCTTTGGCTGTATTTGGACCGCTTAATTGCCAGGTGACTTCTTGTTTGTTTGTTTGTTTGTTTGTTTGTTATTGTGGAGAAGTAGGTCACCGATGATATGTAACTAGAACTCGATGATTTCAGAATATTTCCCTTTAATCGTTCTTATTTCAGAGTTCTAAATGCGTTCTTTGCTGCGATTTGTCAAAGATTGTCTAAGAAATTCAAATCTTTACTTTTAACTTTTTAAAGAATTTTAACTTTTCAAATATTGTCTAAGAAATTCAAATCATTTACTTTTATTTTCAAAGACTTTTAAATTTCCAAGGATTGTCTAAGAAATTCAAATCATTAGTTTTAACTTTCCAAAGATCTGCAACTGTGGACCGAACACTTCTTCGACATACATATTTCGGCATTACTGTAAATGTTGTTTTGTAGGTCTTTATATCATCGGGCTTTTGTTCCTGAGTAAAACAACATAAACGAGATATAGGGGCAAAGAATTCTCGATGCAAGAATTTTCTCAGATAAATTTTACAAGCCAATAGGACATTTTCACTATGGCGTCATTTTACTACAACTACCAGAATCCTTCTGGTTTTTGTTTTCTCATGCTAATTAGAGCGATTGTTTTTTGTTCTCCACTGGGATTACAAAATATTAATTTGAAAAGAAAAACGAAGTGAATTCTGGTAGTTGTAGTCAAATGATGCCATCATGAAAAGGGCCTATTCGAACCGACTGTTTGAAACTATTGTCAGGTGTTGAAATTTAGCCTCAATAACATTACCACTGTAGCTAGCTATATAGAATACTGACCACCTGGCATTTTCCTTTTTGTTTTTCTTGTATATACGCTGACGTTTTCTTGAAAATATTTTTGCACTATTCTAGACTCCAGGCCCTCCCTCTTCTCCGTGGATCTGGTGTCGGACTTTGTCCCCATATCAGTTCACTATCGAATGGAATGAGCCACTTACATACGGGGATGTTAAAATCCGGGGTTATCAGGTGAGTCACAACGTGACAACTGGTAACAGTTGCCACAGTAAGTCTTCACGGGACTTGAGTTGTGTGTTGTTTACGAATTTCTTAAACAAGAGTGAACATTTGCATTTCCTTTTGTACCATTGCCAATATAGAACTTCCTCTTCGTGAAGTGGTTTACTGTCATGCTGTCATACTGTCGAGTTTTCTCGATAGGGCTTTTAAATTTTTTTCTGAAGCATTTCACTGCCAAATTTTGTGAAACTCTAACAAGTAGTTCCTGAGGAACCGGCACATTTCTCAGATTTCTACCTTCTGCCTCTCAGAGAACAGATGACCTTCAGAGCGTGTTCGTCCACCTTAATTTGCTTATGAATTCAACCGTTTCATTAATTGCGTGTTAAACGGAAGAAAGTGGGATAATTCAATTAATGAAAAATGGTTATGTCACTAATACTAAGTTATGTATTTATTTTATTTTATTTTTAATTCTGTGTAGGTGTACCTCAATGACCGTCGCTTAGAGAAATTGGTAGATCGGAGACAAAGACGAGTCACCATTCACTGCCAGTCATCAAGGTAGGTTCCTTGCGTTCTTGAAGAAAGGTGACCGAGCGAAGAAACGCCAGCCTGCGTGCGCAGACTTCTGCACGAAAGCTAAGAAACTACAGTAATAAAGTGAATCGGTATTGGTAATACACTATGCGATTTTATGCGCTGCCACGAGTGAAGAAAACATCCAAGCGTAGTTAAGACTGTGACGGGATTTCGCCATCAATTTTGATCCCTGCGAAGAGCGATCGAAGTGGCCAACGTATGGCTTGTGAGATCTTGGTGATTTTGCATACGTGTTACAGTGTAAAAGTGCGACCATGTTGATCAAATGAAACTACTGAACATTTCTTTGTAGTGATGCCGTTTACTTGCTATATGAGGTGGTTACGAGTTTTGAGTCTTCGGATGAAATCGTAAAGTGCTTCTAATGTTGTGGCTAAATAAAACCAAGAAGCCCAAACACCCAAAGCAAAGATTACTGGTACTGTTTGTTTATTTTGTGGTATCTATTTTACATCGCGAATTTACCATTTTATTCTTATTATTTTCGGCTTAATTTTCACGACCAATAGTTATTTTCTACACGATTATTACAATTCTTAATAGGAATATATGAAACATCATATATTGAACTGCTGATGAAAGATTAAATAGAAGAAAGATCCTCGCAGTTAGTACGAAACTTAAGCAGTTGCGAAAAGAAAGCCTGAAAAAATTCAGACTTGAACGGGATTCGAACCCATGACCTCTGCGATACCGGTGCAGTGCTCTACCAACTGAGCTATCAAGCCAACCGGGAGCTGGTCATATTGTGAGTTCGTGATATACCCGTCAAGGATGAATAAATAAATAGGAATATATGAAACATCATATATTGAACTACGAATGAAAGATTAAATAGAAGAAAGATCCTCGCAGTTAGTACACAACTTAAGCAGTTTCGCAACTTGTGTAGTAACTCTTCTCCCATCATATGCTGTCAGTGAATAGAGCTAGAAAGACTCGAGATTTTCCCAGTTAGTGGTAAAAAAAATACGGTCATTTCAATTAACTTTCGGTCTTATTGATATCAACACTATTATTTTCTCACCTTGGGGAGCTCAAAATTCAAAGGAACACAATATTGCTTCAATATCGTTGCTTTGACAACAAATCGACTTGTTTGTGGTGTTTTGTTTTGTGTGCGTTTCGTCTCTTGAGAATTTCAATTTTTTTGCATTTAGTAAGTTGGACACGTGTTGTTACAGTCAAGGCACACAACGTTGATAAACTCGTGATTTATCGACAGTTTCGTAAAAATTGCTCTGTTAGCAGGTTGAAAATCAACTTTGTTTTCAAGGATTGTATTCATGGACACGGCAAATCGTAAGTCATTCGGTTCGGAAATAATTTCGTTGCTGTCTTGTTGAGCAGTTTGAATTATGAGAGGTAGTTAATTTAGAGTTCGGGTTAAATTATCTGAAGAAGGTTTAACGTTTATTTCGTTAAAAGCTTTGGCCTCGATTAGTACTTTCTTTTAGTTAGCAACTTTGCGTGATCATGGCAGCACGATGGTGTATTTTAAATCTGTGTTTCGCGGTGCGTTCAATGTTTCCACTCGATATTTAAAAATATCGAGTCTAGCAATGTTAAAATGAAGTTTGACGGTTGCAGCTTTGGTTTATTGGCAATGGTTTCAGTGCAGTTACACCCTAGATTTCGAGAAACAAGGTTGTTCGTGCGCGTGAATTATAATTTGTACCGTCATTAATATTAATTAGTTTGTATTCCATATAAAGTCCACTAGACGTACACCTTTCAAAAGCTGTATTTTCACCGGACCCTGATAACCTGCAGCGGCATTGTTTTTTAGGGCTGTGAGCATTGTTCTGTTGTTCGTTCTTTTGTCCTCTCGACCAACCATGTAAGACACTACAAACGATGCAGATCGACGCATAAAGTCTCAAGTCACCAAAAACACCTGTTTGTTTGACTTTGCATAACTGTGTGTCAAATTTACTTCTCTTTATTAACTATTGTCAATTTACTTCATAAACCTGCTTGGTCAGTTTGCGACTTGTACTGCAATGTTTCGCGGGGTTTTCGTTACTTTGATGCAACATCGTAACAGAATTCACCAAATTAATACGTGTTACAAACTTGCCGTAAAAATGACGGTGTAAGCCTTTTAAATTGAGCTTGGTGCTGGCGTTTTATTGAGTGTAATTTCGAGCAGCGAATTCTTTCTTAACCCTCTGTAGTTCCGATACTTCATCGAAAGACACTTTGAACAGTTGTCAAGGCCCGTTAATTTTCTTGGAAATTACTGTAGTTTGAAAGCCTAACGAAAACCCTGATTTTACGGAACTAAAACAAAACTAAAACAAGTAGCGGTAGTTAAAACATAATGAACTGCCGTGCACTAGAAGCAGTATAAAAAAAAGCAAAATTAAAATAAATAAACAAGTTGTTGCATGCATACCTTGAAAGGGAAAATGTCGCTTCTTTTGTGTTTTTGTTATCTTTTCTCTCTTGTCCACCCTTTGAAAAATTGGATCTAAAAAAATACGCCATCCTTCTTTATAATTACTAAAGAAGTACTGAAGAATGTTTTTGCTAAACTTAAGATTTGTATAAAGTAATTTCGGCTATTCGAAGAAGGAAAAGACATTTTCGCGTCCCGTAAAAGTTAGAAACACGGGAAGTTGAGAGACAGAATGCAGCATTTTTATATACTACTAAACAATGCAGTAAGAAAAATGTCGAACTTTAACACTGAAATATCACAAGTCCCGGCACAATAACTGGAGCCATCGCGTTTTCGACAAACGCCAAACATGAGATTCGCGTTTACGTTTTCGCGAAAAAATGAGTACATAGATGAGAATAGTGCAAACTAATTCTGGCCTTTGATGCTAACGCAAAACTACTGAAGTTTACAAAGAAACTACAAACAGCGAGGGAAAATGTTGGATAAACATGGCCACGTGGTCATTTCTGCCGTTCACCGTTTACCGTAAACGTAATCTACTACTGAAATCTCCCCAATGGCCTAACTACCGCGTTTGTTCTTTTTTTTCCCAGTGTATACCGTGTATCGCTTGTTGCGCTGGGCTCGGACCCTCAGTATGGCGATTCGCCTCCGTCTAATGTGCTAAAGTTGTGTACCCCAGTGGCTCAAGAGGGGATTATGGGGCGAAGACCGTCTGGAGGAGTCAAGCGACCTGCATTTGACATCAAAATTCACGTGCTTTCAACTGGAAATACTAGCATCTCATTTGAATGGACTCACCCGCCTGAGATAGGTGAACAATCAAGGGCATTAACACTCAGTTCACTAAGTATTCGATAAGCCTTCGACGAACATTATGAACAAGAATCTGACTTGTTGATAGATCATTATTTTTCATTTAGTGATACAGGCATACTCGGAAAAAGAAAATCTGAGTTCTCACAACAGGAGTCAAGCCTAAGACCTTCCGATTAACTATTTCGGATGCTCTACCACTGAGCTACAGGAGACTCGTGGAAACTAGGCCATTAAACTAGGTTCATGGGACAAACATCCTGCATACTGCTAGGTTTGGATGTCGATGAGTGGTATTTGTGAAAGAAATGTGATGTTATGTTTTAAGCCGGGCAAAAAATTTCATCTTAGATCCTTTTGGTATGTAGAATGTTTGTCCCATGAACCGAGTATGCCTGTGTCACTATGCCTGTGTCACTAAATGAAAAATAATGATCTATCAACAAGTCAGATTCTTGTTCATAATATTCGAGTCTCCTGTAGCTCAGTGGTAGAGCATCCGAACTAGTAATCGGAAGGTCTTAGGTTCGACTCCTGATAGGAGCACTCGGATTTCTTTTTTCCGAGTATGCCTGTGTCAGTGACTGAAAAAATTCATCTACC
>NW_028145729.1:485000-582500 GCF_977016875.1 Pavona decussata
ATACAGCATCCTAAAACTGAAACTAGTTCTTGGAAAGAGCAGACGGTAGAGCTTCCAAACCCCCTTGACTAAAATATCTTTGCGAAATCACGTCTACAATTTTCGAAGTTTACGAACATTTTTAAGCCATAACTTGGGTTATGACTTAAGAGTTGTAAGGGTGTTAGTAGAAAATCCATCCGTTCTCCGTTTTTCCTTCTTGGAGGTGGGATATATAAAATACGTATATTTGAACTGCGGAGGAAAGAATGAATAAGTGAATGACAATCACAGTAATGTACGCAACTTAAGCAGATGGAAAAAGAAAGCCTGAAAAAAAATTCGCATCTACTTAAGTTTTGGCATAACTGCGATGGTCATACACTTATTCATTGTTCCTTCTTACTACTCATAATTCCTCATGGTTCCACATGTTTTGTTTTTGTTATCGAACAAGTAGTACGAATTCAAGAGATTGTATCGTATGATTAATGGCTTCTTTCTATTGTCCCAGTATGAGTAGGCACATCAAAATGTTCGCAAATAATTCCATTTTGTCCCCCTTAGGCTTCACAGAGTGGTTCATTTGTTGGAAAGCAGTGTTGTTGTGAAAGGATCCAAACTCAAAGATTTACAGGTAAGTACCTATCCTGCATTTTCCTACCCCCCCCCCCCCTCCCCTTCCCTCGCTTCCTTTACCTTTGTCTCCCTTCACTTAGGTACATTAGTTGTTCGAGGAAGCCTAAGTATTATAAGCTCTATAGCTTCTTTAGGCTTCCTCGCCGTTCTTACTTATTATTTGATTCCTGTATATTTTTTCTGTAAATATTTCATACATAAAACATTATTTAATTGTATGGGTTGCAAACTTTAATAAATAAAAAATAAAGAAATAAAAGGCTACCGTTCCATTCAGGGGGAGTAACAATACTCCTAATAGGCCTGTTTCGAGGTTCTTTGAATCCCATTGTGCAAGCGAAGATAAGTGCAAAGTGTTTATTATGAAAGTTAGTTTTCATTCATTTGCAAAGAAAACTTATTTTCATATAAAAAGCTTTGCACTTAGCCTTGCTTTTATTGTGAGGTTCACAGCAACACGGAAATGGCCTGTTGCTTCTTGTCGGCCTTTTTGCTTGCAGTGTACCTGAGGTTCGTGGGTCACAGGTGGCTCTGACTTCTCTTATCTATCCTTTTCTGTTTTATTTTTGACCTCATTATTAGTCCTTCCTCTTCAAAAGTTTAATCGAGCAACAAGCTGTAATTAAAAATGTCCTTATTGCAGATTGCTAATGCTACTGATACAATGCTAGAAGTTGACTCAGAGCTGGCAGATGCTCTTGAAGCCATCAAAGAGTATACAGGTAACAAATGATAATTTGTCCACATAATCTCAGATTGGAACCAATTTGCACAGCATAGTAAACCACAGCATAGAAAATTGCTACCTGACAAGTTGTTTTGTTTGAATAGTCACATTAAAGGGTTTTTCCAAACCCATAAGCCAGAAACATCTTGTACAGCATAAATAATCCATGACACAGTAAAATACTGGGCACAGTTGGTCAACCAACCTATGCAAATGATATTGGTATTATGAAAGAAATAAAGGGAGATGTAAAGAATTGGCCATAAGAGGACACAGAGTATCCGATCTAGAGCACGGAGGGTCGTGGGTTCGAATCCCATCTGGGGCTCAGATTTTTCTGTGTCCATTTATGGTCGATTCTTTACATCTCCCTTTATTTCTTTTATAATACAGTTGTTCAAAGCCCGTTTATCTAATTTCAAAAACTAATTAATTATGCATAAGCCCATTGACCTATCAAATGGTCGATAAAACATCACATGCAGTGTTTTAAATCTCGATAAAACCTTCTCCTTATCAGTATGCGGTGTTTAATGTTTTTCTCGTATGCTAATTTCCAACGTTCACCAAAGCATCATTGTTATGAACTCTCTTGACACACGCTCTTCCAGGAATGTTTTGGAAGCCTTTCAAAAAATTCACAGCACGTGTTTTATCAGGTCTAATTCCACTGGGCTGCGCCTCGTGGTTTTAAATTCCGATAAAACACTGGTGCTCGTGTCTAAACATTACATAATGTGAACTTTGATTCGAGTTTAATTGCTAATCAATGAAGACTCTGCGAGATGGAAACCTCGGTTAATTTTTAATCGAGGATAAGCGTTAATCGGCTTTCAAACAACCGGAGACTGATCAATAGCTTCCGTGGTATCTCAATTTTTTAATAAATAGATTCCATGAGTAACCGAGATAGAGAAATCACGTACTGATCCTTGCCTTCTATAATTTTTTCCAGGTACGATATCATCCATTATAAGATGGTGTAGACCACGTGACGATGAAGACGCAGTAGTGAGTGGTTACCAAGTATTTGTAGATGGCAATCCCCATGGGAAGGCACTAACACATTCAGCTCTGGAAGCTCAAGTGAAGGTTAGAACTCTTCTTCATTTCCCACCAGGAAAGTCTCCTTTTCCGTTGTAGCTTGAGCCGAAAAGAAAACGAAACTCTGCATAGATTCGTAGCGATCCCTAATGTGTATGCCTTAGCGTTGCTAAATAGCACGGATTTAACAGCGTGCGTTTTGGTATTGTTGGCGCGGTTAAACGCCAGCAGCTACAGTGTAATTCGAACATGCGTACAGGCTACTTTGCGAAAACTGTTTTCATAAACCTCTTTATTTCACCAACAACTATGGACGACAGTTAGATCAAACAACAGAGAGATTTACAATAAATCATTTCCGAGTTGCTTTGAACCTCATTAGAAAAGCGAGGCTAAGTGCAAAGTTTTTGTTATGAAAATTAGTTTTCATTCATATGCAAACAAAGCTAATTTCCACATGAAAAGTTTTGCACTTAGCCTCGCTTTTATAGTGAGGTTCACAGCAACTCGGAAATGGCCTATTACGTTTACGGCAAACGGCAGAAATGACCACGTGACTATGTTTACCCTTCATTTGCCGCTCGCTGTTTTCAGTTTCTGAATAAGATTGAGTAATCTTGCGTTAGCATCAAAGGCCAGAATTATTTTGCACTATTTTCGTTTGTGTACTAAGTTGTTTAAGAAAACATAAATGTGAATCTCACGTTTGCCGTTTTCCATAAACGCGATTCTAAATCTCTCTGTTGTTACGATTCGCAGCAGAGTCGTTTTCTTCCCGGCTCAAATGCGAGCGGGGGAAGCAAATTCGTGACACACGGGTGACGGTTGCCATTTTGTGGGGTAACATTTTTGCACTCTGCATCTAGTTCATTAAAACAGAGACCATAAGTCTAAAGTTTACATCTTTCGATCACCAGCACTGTTGGTAGTGCTCTTATTCAAACAAAGCCTTCTTTATGCCTTTAGCTTCCAGTCGCATATCACGTGATTGCTGTCCAAACGTTAACTGATCATCCGATCGGTCCCAGTCCTCTCTCTAATGCAGTGGAGCTGTCGGGCCGTGAATTTGTACCGTTCGTGTTATTTTGTTACTTTGATGTACACAAGCGTGGAGAAAGGTGAGTAAAGCGCCACTTACAAAATTGTCACCCTTAACTGCCTATGACGAGATTGCCCAGTAGTTACGATTCTCGCTCAACGGTCGGCCTTCAATTTGGGAACTCAATTTTAACCTGGCGTGATGTCAGTCAAGTGGGTCGAGCCTGGCTTGTGCCGTTGTGTGTCTTCTTTATATTAAAAAAAAAAAAGAAAGAAAACCTCTTCATATTATGCCTTCATCTCGGTGTAGAAAATCAGCACCAGCCTTACTGCTTGGACGACATAAATAAATGGTGGGGAGGGGGGAGGGGGGTTGGGGCAGTATTGTATTTCTAGTTTCATTCCCAAAATCCGGAGTCGCGTGATCGATCATTGACGCGAGGTCATCTTTGGTGTCTTTTATAGAAAAATAAAATAAAATTTCAAGTTTCCTTTGTCCTTATATCATTTTTCCAACTTCCTTTGCAGTTGGCCGAAGTCCGGGTGCTGTTGCTGGGACGATTCGCACTCATACGAGCTGAAACACAGGGGCAGGACTTCCGGTCGGGTGTTTGTTCCCCGTGGGATCTTAGCTCGTAGAATCCCCTGTCCTGTCTTCAACGTTATGGACGTGTGTAACGCCGCGTGGAAACCTCTGGCGCCTGTTGGTGTCAACAAGATGGTGGCTGTGCTGTTCTGGACGAAATGGTGAAGTTCCGTTTGTTGTTGTTGTTCTTGGGTTTAACTCGATGGAGCTTAACAAATTAAAAATGAGATGTTTAAACTGGGAAGAGAGTATACTTGACTTCGGTTTGACGGGCGCCATATTCCAGAAAAGATATCGATCCTTTAGAAACTTATGAGTATTTGAAATAGCTCAAGATCTTAGCTAGGTCTTGGCAAAAGGCTTGTCAGCAAAGCTCGTAGTTCAGATCACAAGTCACGTGAATGATGCATCGCCTTCATCCCCTTATGTCTCATTCAGCGTTTCTGTGATTTTCCAGGTGTTTCTCATCACAAAAGGTGCTGGAGTATTTCCTGCAGTTCGCAGAGGAATTCGCAGACAAGGTATTGTCTTTTGCTTGTTTGTGGTTGTTTTTTTGTTTGTTTGTTTGTTTGTTTTTTCTTCTGAGTTTGTTTCTTGATTAGCGGAGAAAAAATAACTTTCTAAGTGATCTTGTGGTATGCAGTGGTTATCGGATTTACAGGAGGAAATTGCTCAACACAGATAGTGTTTTATTGAGGCAAACAGCTGTTAGACGGGAAAAAGAAAAGTGACTGGTAAAATTGCCTTGTCTTGCTACACGAATTGCCATTGACTAATCCAGAATTTTGGGCGGCGTAAAACCGTGTTCGGATGCCTAATGACCTTGTAATGCGCTGGTTTATATAACTTGACTTGCATTCACGAATTCGCAAAGAAAGTGCGGGTATAATAGTAGGTAAAGGTTGTACAGAATTGGTCAAAACTGACGGCATGACAATGTGGCGCATTTTCCAGAAATTGTTTATTTTTATTTTCCTAGTTCTCGTTTGTCACTTGTTGTGTGCGAAGTGAAGAACCCGTCACTTCCCATCGCCAGTCCCTGGCCAATACTCTTTCCGAGCGAGACTGGCGCAAAACAAGCGACTTTGTGACACATACCTGTGGCTGCAATCCTCAAAGTCAGCGGACTCGCTCCGCTCGCCGAGGTGTCATCAGTGACCCGGATGTTTGTCAGCTGTTCGGTCTGGTGGGAGTACCGACCATTGTTTTACTGGATAGCTCAGGTAAGCGAAGCAATGAACAGTAAGGATGAGCACTCCTATTCCACCTTTCCACGGAAAAGTGGACATTGTAAAACAGATTTCATTGTAAAAGTCATATTCTAAATGCTGACACGCAATGGCAACAGGAAATAGGGGCGTAATCTCCAGTTAATTCTGACAGGCGCCTAGCATGGCATAACATCGATCTTGACAAACTGGTTGATATATGTAGCTCCTTGTTTACTTAGCTTTTATGTTCTGCTAATAAACACTCGCTTGTCACCCTGGAGATAGTGTGGTCGTTGGCCGAATGAAAGCTTTCAAGCAACAAACAAAACCTATTTTTCTGTCGCTAGCCACTGGTATGAATTGTGATTCTCCATAATATGGAATTCCTCACAGTTTTCGTTTGTGTATCCTTTATTAGAGTTCTCGCCAAGTAAATATACAGACAAGTTCTCTAAAATAACTGGAAAGAAACGTGTACTAGTCGGCAAGAAAAATCTTGATACGACGATCTTTTCTATTTTTAGGTTACATATCATGGCATGGTCGTTGCAGCTGCCGAGATGCATCAAGTTTTCGTACATCTCTCTTGCACGCCTTTTCTCAAGTCAGCCAATCAAACTGCCCAGTACCAAGCTGCTTACACTGTGAACTCGACAGGGAGCACGAACATGACACGAGTCCTTCCGAAGTTGGAGAAGTTGACGAAACGTGTTCGGGTCGTCATCGTAAACCGTCGGTTGAATTAAACTCTTTGTATCAAAGACTCCATGGGACGAACCGTAACGACGATGTTTTAACCTCGCCAAGACCTTTCACACCTCAGAGAGAATCTAAGAAAGAACGTGTCAGACCTAAAACTACCACCGCTGTTGGTCGTTCAGCAAGACTAACCCGTTATAACCGGTTAGGTGGGTCAAATGAAGCTTTCCTGGGGTACTCTCGCTCAGTCAGTGCGCATGTTACTGCTCAACCCACTCGTCCGGTCACGGCCAGGCCTGGGTCTACTATTGAGCGTACACGCGCGCGTACGCCGCAAACTACTTCCCAGTCTTCTTCAGGTGAAGTTTCTCTCCCGGTTTTGACACGGCAGCGAGGCAAACGGACGTATCCACTGGATAGAGGCTCTGCGCCGCGAGTTAAAACAAAAATATCCGTCGAAGATTTTACTCTTTAACAAAATAGAAAGTAAGTGATTACGGAAGTGTTTGAGACTCAAAAAACGTTTGCTTTCTCTTTGACCTACAACTTTCACGCGCTGAATTCGGCTCTTAAGTCATTGAATTCAGTCGAACTTCATTCACAAGAAGCGACGTGAATTTTAGAACGTGCTCGTTTGTAGACTCCGATCGACTCTCTCGTGCTCACTTGGAACCTGAATCTGCTCAACGTAAAATAAGACTTCAAACTCAAACTCCTGATCTCTTATGATCATAAACTCTCACTTTCACGACTCTATGAGATCAAGTGTAAATCTTCCTAGACTTAAATCATTCAGATGTCTTTGCACTTTGTGTAAGACTCACACCTCTAGTCGTCCAAGTGACGTTAAAATATCCCCATGTATATATAAGATATTTAGCCTAAAATATAATATATATTATTTTTATGTTTTTAAATTGGAAATTCTACTTCCTTTTCTCATTGTTTTAAATGGGCCCTATCAAAATTTTAAGTTATTTACAGAGATGGATCAACGGCGTAGACGCAAATCATCGCTGCGATATTATGAAGTGGTTTCATGGCACAAAAACAAACTTAGCCTTAAGGACGGTGCCTACTAATACCGAAGTATTTTTGCGCGGTTTATGACTATTCGGGAAAAGCAGATCTTAGCAAGGGCTATTGGAATCGAAAAAGAAAACTGAGGGAAACCACGCGTTTTTAGAGATAATTAAACAACAATTATTCTAAAAAGCCGTAAAATACAGAGCAATGCATGACGGTTTTTTTTCCAAATTGAAGCTTTATTATCTCTGAAAAATCCATGGTTACCCCCAATTTTCTTTTCGGATACCAAGAGCACTTGCTGAGTTCTACTCTCTCCGCATAGTTTTAAACCGCGCAAAAATATTCCTGTATTAGTAGGCACCACCCATAGGAAACCCGAGTATCTCGAGATGCGCAGTAACAAAAGCAGGCACCGTCCTTAAATTATGTCTCAAGCTACTTTGGCCACTACTACCACAATTCTTTCCAATGGAGGGCATGCAATCAGGAAATACGGTACTTGGCTTCCAAAATAATAAGAACAGAGATGGCGCGCGCCGAATAGGGCATTTATTGTAAAATATTCAAATAAGCTATGTAACGCGTATGCGATTTTTATGTTATGCGATCAAAGTGAAGAATATTTCCTAAGAAAAATTGAATTAAAAAATAAGTGCAGAATTTTTAAGACATTTAATATGAATAAAACTTCAATTTTCATATTGTCTTTGATGGTGTATACAAGTGTCTAAGATATAAAGCTTCTAGAATAGGCCATTTCCGAGTTGCTGTGAACCTCACTATGAAAGCGAGGCCAAGTGCAAAACTTTTCATATGAAAATTAGTTTTGTTTGCATATGAATGAAAACTGATTTTCATAACAAAAACTTTGCACTTAGCCTCGCTTTCATAATGAGGTTCAAAGCAACTCGGAAATGGTCTATTGCGAGTCCAGTTCTGCACCTGTTCTAATTTCTATTTTTACTGGACCCTAACAACCTGCAGCTCCATTGTTGATAAGTCTGGCAGCTTTGCTTTGTTCTCTCGATCAATAATGTAAAACGTTGCATACGTTGAATGTCGCCCCAATCAGCCAACTTGGCCAGTTCATGCATCTGTGACATTTCAGCGTGCCTGTCATAGACGTCTTCGAGGGCAAACGCACGTAATTTATTCTAATTCAGTAAATCTTGTGAACAACAGTACGAGTTCAGCGAGCATAATACTGCTAGTTAGAAGTCGTGTTTGACAACCGGACGACGGTTCATTTTGCACGGAGCCTAACCTTTTCTTGGGACCTGAAAAAAAGGTAAGTAGGCGTTAATTAATTTTCTTACCACGAGAATATACTGAAAGTAGAAAGTATTGTCGTCTGTAAACTGACAACGTAACCTAAACAGCAAGCGATTGCGGATCCGTGGCAAACCGGTAAAACCCAGTAACATTTTTACGCAATCGAAAACCTTCGAAATTCAAAATTCAATTCCCAGTGTCATATACTTTCAAATCATATTATCGCTCATTGAAAATCATTTTAATAAACCCATTGGATTCGAATGTTGTGAAATCCAACTGACTAAAGGCAGCCTACTCCCTAGGCCTTCTCTCGCTTCGTTGTCTGGGCCTAAACAAGCCGGAAACGCCTAGGTACTACCTACTACTGGCATATCTGACTGCTATCCAACCTCGTTCTCAGGGTCTTCGCGATATTTTAAAAAGTGGGCGATGACCCTGGGACACGCTAAAAAATTCTCCACAAATCGTAGAGTGTTATGTTTGTCACGTGACACACTTTATTTCCCTCTCCGTTACACTACTTTTCAGGATCAAATATGGTATCCATCCGGCAGTCATATTTCATCTGAAAAAGTGTAGCGACGACAAAATCACCTGTGTGTCACGTGACAAAATACTCCCTAGAAGGTCTTCGCCGTCGTCCGCCATTTTGAAGATCGCAATGACCTTGGGGACAAGATTGACTGTTATCCCTGCGATTCTTACCTTCACGTCGTCGTTTCACGCCTTTGTGATCACCTGTGCGATTCTCGGTTCCCTCCTTTAAAGTAATCACGTATTTCTGGCGGTAATAGCAGCTGAACGGATAATACAATTTGGGTGTGTGCGAGACTATCACCCGTGAATTATTCAACGGTAACGAATTTTCCACGACGTTAGAAAACGTAATGTAATTCTCTAATTTCCCGTGAGTTGTCCCTCGCGTTGTTCCACAAGCTTGAAAAGGAACTCTAAAGATGGCCCTTCTTTCTGTCACATGATGTGGTTGACATGACGTGTGTTGTAGATGCAGCGAAGATGGCTTTATCTGTGGAATGTCTTGCAGATCCATTGATAATAACATGACATCATTCAGGCAGTGTAAAGTGACTCTTTCTTTGCGTAAAATTGGCACAGATTGAGCTGAAAGTTGTGAATCATAAAAAGGTTGTATTTGGTTAACAAGATGGCTCAGTAAATAAGAACAGCTAAAAAACTACATACACATATCGGATCAATATTGTTTTCTGGGCACCCGAGCAATATAAGTCCATCTTTTTCAAGTAGTAACTATGTTCTGCCAAGCAATGTTATTTTTACTCTCTAGGAATGTCACCAACTCGTATTGCAAGAAAAACAACTGGAGACATTTTCTTGGAAACTGGCCGAATTTAAAAGCATAAGATTCAGTTTTTCAACTCATGTTTTATTAATGATGTTTTGCTTTCACTTGCATGGCTAATACGCCCCGTTGATAGCAAATTGACAACCCATGTAAAGTTGATGGATAGTTTATACGGGTTGTAACGTGACGTGAGATATAAATAAAATATGTCCTTAATTGTTTAGCTACTGTAGATCGCGATATTGCATCCTTGTAGCTATTGTAGTCACGAAAACAGGAAGGTTTTTTTATTCCTTTTCAGTCTAAAACATAACATCATCTCTTGTTAGAAACTCACATTCATACTTATGATGTTTGAATGAACGATGCTTAAACAAAGCCAAGAAAACTTAAACTTTAAAGTTACGAGTATTGAATCATCATGTGTAATATTTTAAATATATCAATGCAAAGGCACTTCCATGGATGATGATATGTCTGCCAAGATACAGCTCAGCTTTATATCATACGACTTGTATTGCAAAAGAAAAATAATCCATTTAAAGAGCACCTACTTGTAATTGTTGAAATTACTGCTGTGATTAGGGCGAAGATAATAGTTGCACCTTTCATGATACAGACACTCAGCCTTAAGCGAGTTCGTGTGTTTAATACGGCGGGTACTTGTAAGTGGATAAAAACTGGCAAGGTTTAGCTTCGATATCGTCTCATTTGACAATTGTTTGGCACAGGAAGTGAAACCAATTCCTAGGGGGGTATTGCATGGCAAATAACAACCTCCCCTCCCCCTACCGAAACCTCCCTGCCTCACACGCACACACACAACCCCAATCAAAAGCGTCCATCTCGGTTTAACACCACAAATGTTTGCATTTTTCTCACTTGAATAAAACATTTAATAACTGATCAGCCCTTGACAGTATTTTCCTGTTTTTAATATTGTTTCAAAGAAGTGGTCAGTTTTCGGACCAGGGGGCCGTTTCTCGAAAGTCCCGGTAACTTACCAGGCCCCATAAGTCTCTTTGGTAATAAATATTTCTTAATAGAAGTCAATTTTTGTTAGCTTTGAAGACTAAATTTTAAAATCTTATACTTCTATGAAAACATTGGCCAAGTACCATGTCTGTAATCACTGTGTAAGCGGCGAAAAAACATTTAAAAATCTACTTATCGGGCCCGATAATGAACCGGGACTTTCGAGAAACGGCCCCCAGGACAGATCATAACCGCATCCTGGATGAGGATGGGAGGGGAGGGGAGGGTATTTCCTTCTTGAAATGGGAAACAAACTTTGCGTCTACCCACTGTTTGTAATCAGTAATATTCAATACACTGATTTTCATTATCAGCTTTCTCTGTAGTAGCTTTCGCTCCAGCGAGACCTTGAAAGTGTCAAATATCAATAGATTTGCTTGCAATCAGCCAGCCCAGGTGTCGTATCGGAGCAGAATTTACGAACACTTCAGTCAGTACCAACGCAAAATTATATTGCTTCTATTGCCGACGATAAACTTGGTCGCTAAACAAGCAGGGACACCCAACGGTTCATATATAATAATGTAATAATAAATGTCATTTAACCAGGGTGACCTCTTCAGCATAAAATGCTGATATCAACAAGGGCCCTGCAGAAAAAGAAAAAAACCTAAAAAGCCTAAAAAACCTAAATTAACTTAAAAAGTAATTTAAAAACTTATTAATAATTCATAAGCCCATTGACCTATCAAATGGTCGATAAAACATCACGTGCAGTGGTCTTAACACCCGATAAAACCTCCTCTTTACTAGTATGCGGTGTTTAATGTTTTTCTTGTATGCTAATTTCCAACTTTCACAAAAGCATCATTGTTATGAACGAGTCTCTTGACACACGCTTTACCAGGATGTTTTTGAAGCCTTTCAAAAAACTCGCAGCACGTGTTTTATCGGGTCTAAAACCACTCGGCTGCGCCTCGTGGTTTTAAAATTTCGTAACGCTGCCGAAAACTAATCCCTTTCGTTTTCGGAGGAGCAAATATCTCGATAAAAAGACGAGCTGAGGTCAGCTAGCATTTTCGTAAAGCCGACAACAGCTAGCAAATTCGGGGCATAAGATTGTGTTCCCTAAAACTTTCTGCCACTTAAATTTTCAACTATAGCATTTAAACAGATCAAACTGAGTGTATTAGCTTACGAAAATATTTGCCATTAAAAGGTAGGAGACAAGATTTGAAGTGTTTTTCTTAAATATATTGTTATTGGGTGCCCTGGATCAACGCATTTGCATTAACACAATACCAGCCTGATATTGGTCTTAGCTCCCACGAGTCTCCTGTAGCTCAGTGGTGGAGCACCCGAACTAGTTATCGGAAGGTCTTACGTTCGACTCCTGATAGGAGCACTCGGCTTTCTTTTTTACGAGTATGCCTGTATCACTTTCTTGAACAATACATCATTCTAATTCATTCACCAGGCTGGAAATATACCATCACATTCACTTCATAAGCCTGTTATTCTTGCAAATTCACAATATTTGTTCTGGTCTTATTATGAAGATTATTTGGGCAGTAATGCAACAGGCATTGCAATACGATAACTACCCTATTTGTTAAATTGCAAGTGCTTCAAAAATTGTGTCAGTTACTTACGAGTAGATATATATCTAGCTTGTTTGAAATACTTAGAATCCAAAGGAAATGCTTTAAGTTACCTACAGTATATCACACGCAAATAGTTCCCTGGAAGGAAAAAATTGAGTTTGAAGCTTCACGCCCGGATCTAGTGACAACGTTCTTACAAATTCGCACAGATATACATGGTTTAAATAAATTATTCCACAAGCGCACTTTGGATATGAGATGACAGATAGCTAACGAAAAGAGTTGGCTATAACCATCAAAGAAGCGAGAGTGGAATAATTTTTCATTAAAAGCAATCAAGAAATATTGTTAGATCTTTTGGTTTGGCCTAGCAAGAACAACCAGAAGACAATTTAATGGTCGCTTTTTTCTCGGGCATGGTAAAATGGCTCATATAACATGGCCGCTAAGCCAATCAGACACCTGAAATTGCATTACACAATGATCCAGTTTTTAATAATAAGTGGTCACGGACCATCAAAGTATTATACACGAGTCGTAACCCTTTATGAGTCATGTATAACCTTGCTTATCACAAAAATGCGCTGCTTATTCAATTTAAATGCCAAACTTTTTTCCGGTCACTTAGCCATTCCCCGAGGGTGACCGCTTAATACAGGTTCGACTGTACCTCTTACTAGCCGAGATTTTTCCCGTTAATTTATTCGCGTTTGGGCCATAAATCAACGGAAAAAATTCGAGGGTCCGTGACTTACAGTACGGACCGAGAAAACGCCGTTAGTAAGATATTTATTATATCTCTGAGGTTCATCGGGCGCACGGGAAAGGAAACTAACGGGCCGTACAATGAAATGCAGCCCACAAAATCGACCAATTACACCGAGTATATAATAACTAAGAGATATTTAGGGTTAATGCTTAAAACAAAAAAAAAACGCCTCGTTTAATTTGTAATGTGTCAGGATAAAAAGATAAAATTTCAGTATTCTAGCATTATGACCCCGTTCCATTACGTCGCAGCAGTGATTCTAACCGTTTTCAAAGGGAATTTCATTACATTCATTTCAATACGTTATACAGTTTTTTTCTGTCCCGATGTTTTTCTATTGTCTATTTTGTGTCATCGCCTTGAATAGAGTGGTGAACTGACGCCTTACAACTCATTAAAAACGTTCAATACTGTATTCAGCCGTATGTTAACGCGAGCAATCTATATTAGTCTAATTTAATACTGTTTTAGTTTTCTAAACAAGAATTGGATCGTCTTCTCGTCGTTCTTGGAAAATGAAATTGGCAAGATCTAGCAAAATTTATTGATTTTCCTTAATAAAACAAGTATTGGACTCGCGCGTTTTGGATATGGTATGATCAGAGCCAACTCAATGGTTACGCGCCTCGTTGGCTATCTATCATCTCACAACCATCTCGCGTTTGTGGAATAATTGTTCGATAGCTACAAAAATACGCATATAAATAATCGTCTTGCATTGTCAAAGACTGTGTGCTCGACTTACTTCAGTGAACTTACCACAATGTCGTTACTGAACCGAACCTTTTTACAACAGTCACGTGATAGAAGAAGTCACGATAGAAGTCACGTGATATGGCGACGAGGTCATGGTACTTCTCTAAGAGGTACTTTCCTTTTATAAGTTCACAGTAGCTTTTCGATAGCGATGAAGTCATAACAGTTCTTTTGGCAGTGCTTTCCCTTTCGGCTGAAGTTTCGCATTCTCATTCATGTTATCATATTTACGATGAAATATTATGTCACTCGCGATTGAACTGTGACAGCCTTAAACTGAGTGTCAACGGAAATTATTCCGCATATTTATAAACCGTATCATTCATGTTTTAGGATTTTTCTGCTCTGCAGTCAATGAAATTTAAATTAGAGACCTTTAGATTAAAGCACCAGTACAAATACGAATACAAGATTTCACTTCGACTTTTTAGCGAAGTGCTAAAAACGGAATTATCCCAGTAAGCTTCTGTATGGTCATGAGCGACAAACTCAACGCACTTGCTTTAAAATCAGGGATGATAGCTAAGGCTGCTAAGCTCTTTAGTGATTCCAAAAAGAAGAGATCAATACAGTCTTGAGGACTTGTTTTCGGCACTGCGCCGTTCTCACAAAACTCGTAGCAAAATAATTACGTCTGTCTCATTTTCCCGCCAAAATCGAATACTGGTCCGCGCGTGCGCACTCTGTCTCTCTTGGAAAAAACTCGTACTCGTCCTAGAATCTATTAAAGTTTGGTTCCCACTAGCGACATAACGATCATAGTCACAATCATAAGGAAATGTTCGATCATTTCCTTATGATTATGATTATGTCGATCATAAGCGTCTTTTTGTGGATTATATTTTTCGGCGTTCCCACTACGAAATAACAGACTGATTACTATGTCACTAGTGGGAACCAAGCCTTGACAAATCGAAGGCAGTTTTCTATGGTTTATACTCTTATAGATCATAAATTGACATTATAAGACGTGCAAAATTCAAGTGGAAATCCCAAGATGTATCGCTGTTTTCTTTTGCACTTGAATATTTATAAGTAAACACAATTCAGAGAACATCACATTAAAATTTTCCTCAAAAAATATTTCATTCGTATTTTAATACGAATGTTAAACTAAAAGTTCAAATTATTTCCTCTGATGTTTCTTCTTTTTTTTTTTTTTTTTTATTATTTACATTGTGATTGTTTACCATGTCACATGAATGGAAAAGTGAAAAAGTGAAAACTTAGTTTTGATGTGTATCAAATTGCTACAATGTCAGGTCTGCAAACTATTCAAACAAAGTTAAAAAGGAATTTCAGGATGCGGGACAGAATTAGACATCTATATACAGGATAGAGTTCTGTGTGGTGTCACACGTCAGACAGACTTATGCCGTCCATGTCCTCGTAACTTTGTCGACGGTGATGATGATGATGATGATGATGATGATGATGATGATGATGATGATGATGATGATGATGATGATGATGATGATGATGTTGATGATGATCATAGGACGCACTTGTTTTGCTATATGTATTTCCACATTTACAGTTCCTCTTAAAGTTTTAAGGGTCTCTGGAGTTTCATACTTATAATACATTTCCAGAAATCTGCCATTAATTCCAGGAACGAAGTACGGTCACCTTTATTCTGAACAATAGAGTTCTCTGTCAGCTTCACAGAACATTTCAGCTTTCCACCTATAGAGGACAACAAACGCGAAGAAAGGTTAGAAGTTGAAATTATGAATAAATCGTATCTGGGATACAGTGAGTGCAACGTCAAAGAAACATGTTTTTAAGGACAATGTAATTTAATATATTGCTTTGCATTTAAATGTTTATTGGACGGTATTAAACGAAAAAGGATGTCACAAACTTACACATAAAAATATTTTACAACCATTTCTCAAACCCCAGTCGTAAATGAATTTACAGCCGACGATGCACAAGGTGGCAAAGAACTCGTGGATGCCTAAAATTAACTGAATAACTGTTTGCTGACCACGGGTTGAATCTCCATATTCTTAAAACCATGGTGTTCTCTGCAGATTGTTTGCGTGTTCATTAAAAACTTAAAATTTTTCACAGCAACGCTTTTTGGTGAAGTAACTATTGTTGATATCTATAAAACAGCGTTCTTTCAAAATCTTTCATAGTAGTCAATGGTTTCAATTGATATCGCATATGCCTTAACTAAGAATAAAAAAATTAAAGCGATTCTACGTTTCGATGTTATAGCTATCATCGTAATCAAGAAATAATGTCAATTGAAGTTGTGAAGATCAATAATAGAGTTCTTGATAATGACGTTAACTATTACAGTGAAACGTCGAATCGCTTTAATTTTTGTAGTTTTAGTAAAATTCTGATCTAAATCAACAATGATCATTCGAAGTTTTAAATTGTTTAGCAGTTAAATTTATTTCCAAAACAAACTGTATATGTTAACTTCTCTAGACTTACAGTACGAGACACCTGGTCCAGCTCATCTACCAAACTCTAGTGTGACGTCATCTCCAATGAGTACAAACGGCGCCCAGTATTTCACTTCACTGAACTTGTCTGATTCTCTCATGGATTTCATGGCTCGGTTCAGGGATTCACTGGCACTTCTTCCTTCCATCAAATGTTTGTAGAAAATTTTCATGAACTCCATAGTGGCCTTGTCATCGATGGCCCAAAGTGACACTAGAACAGAACGAGCACCGGCGCCCAAGAAAGACCGCGCGATACCAACCACACCTTCAGCTTTGATCTCCCCGCGACCACTGTGACAGCAACTGAGAACAACCAGTCTTGCTCGCAGCTTCGTACTCAGCACATCGCTCATTTTCAGCAGGTAATCTCCCTCCTTCGGCACCTGAGTTTCCCTAGAAGGGTTTGGTGCCAAAGCAATTTCTCCTGTTTCCATCCGGCCATGAGCTGCAATATGTATTAATGCAACAGAGGAGAGTCGTTTCAACACCTCATGCTTGGTTGCATCTCTTCCAGTGAGAGGTGCAATGTTGAGTATTCGCCCAGTCATTTCTACTTCTTCTTTGGCGTATGGCAGCTGCTCCAGTTGTTTTCCATTTTTAGTGACGATGTCTTGCACCCATGGATCTCCCACAATTAGAGCGCCACTCTTGTGATGGTAATCGGTTGGACAATCGGCGATCAATCTTAAGGTGGTCATTGAAGGAACCATTCGGATTCTGAAAGACTCGCATAGGAACTTTGAGTTTGAGTCCACGAATGCAGGATAGGGAGCCAGCCACAAAGGACCTTCAGGGACAATGATGACTTCATCACCATCAACCAAGTCTGCTATGGGACCTACAGCAACGTCGTAGGCTGTTTTTAAACTGGTTTTCTGTCGGTCCAAAGAAAGCAAGGGGGGCGGGTCACATCTGACTTCATTTGATGGGTTTGTTTCTCCAAGCCTCTCCAATGAGCGATCTTCGCACTTCACACCGGATCTCACGCCAATGGCCTCCCGGACAGTTTGCATCAGTGACTGTAGGTACTCGGCTACATCATTCAAGGAAATGTCATAGCTGAATTTCTTTGTCCTTAGTTTGACATCTTTCCCGTTTTTCACAATCCAGAAAGTAATTTCGTTTCCTTCAACTGCTATGAAAACTAGCGGAAGACGACTAAAGGTGCCAGGAATAATGTCTATCACTGAACAAAACTCAAACGAGGTTTGTGTCAGTCCATAGTTAAATTCAATTAGATCTTTCAGAGCTTGAGAACGGCCCCGTTCAGCAGACAACAGAGCTTCTGGTATTTTTTCGAGTTTTAACAGCAGAGCCCATAGCCTTGTGTATACCGTTTGGAACCTATGACGAAGGCTAATTTTCCACTGATCTTTAAACTGAAGATCAGCCCTTACTTCATTTAGTACTTTCACACTAGACTGATAACAATCACAAGAACGCTCGAGAGAACCTAATAATTCAAAGCTACAACCAAGGAAGAAATGTGCTTTTGCCACCCCAATCCTGTCACCAACTAATTCAGCAATTCTCAGTTGACATTCAAGATTGCCCTTGGCTTTTTTAGCATCTCCAAGATTGAGGTATGCCCTCCCAAGATTGCCAAGCGCGACTTCTATGCCTCTCTTATCTGCTTCTTCTTCTGCAATTTTCAGGCTGCGTTGATGGTAGTCTATCGCCGTTTCGAAATCTCCAAGCCTGTGATAAGCATTGCCTAGACCGCTGTACACGTGTTTTTCTGCTGCAATGTTGCCCAACTGTTTGGCAATTTTCAAATGATGTTCATGATAATGCACAGCTTTCCTTATATCTCCTAAAGAAAGGTGAAGATAGCCAAGACCGTGACACGCCGCTCCCTCACCAACCTGATGCCCTTCTTGTTTAAAAATTTTAAGTGCCCATTCATTGCAACTAATTGCTTTTTTAAAATTTCCGATCATTCTGAATGCGTTGCCTAGATTATTATACGCACATGCCATTCTAACCCTATCTCCAATGATTATGGCATTTTTCAAGTAGAGCTCGTAGTAATCTATGGCTTTTTTTAAATTTCCGAGACCGCCATGGAGGTCACCGAGATGACCGTATGCGCCACAGGTGCCTGTTAAGTCTTCCATCTCTAAGCAAAGTTTTAGATGGCGTTCAAAGCAGTCCATGGCTTTCTCCATATTTCCAACACTATCATAGTCTTCACCAAGACAACCATATGCCCTTCGTTCTAAATCAATATCACTCGCTTCGTTCGCAATTTGAAGACAACTTTCATGGTACTGGATAGCTGCTTTGAAGCCTCCCATACTGCGATAAGCCTTTCCAAGCCAACAAATTGCTCGTCCTTCACTAACCCTTTCACCATTTTCTTTGGCAATTCTTAGTTGGTGTACGTGGCATTCAATCGCTTTTTTGAAATCTTCACTACTGTGGTACGCGAAGCCAAGCATTTCATACGCTTGACCTTCGGCACGACTGTCTCCCCTTTCCTTGGTAATTTTCAAGTGACTTTCGTAGTATTCAATGGCTTTTTCAAACTCCCTGTTCCAATAAAAAGCATTACCAAGATTTCTACTAGCGGTTTGTTCCCCAATTTTGTCTCCCAGTTCTTTCGCGATTCCTAAATGGTTTTTATGGTAGTGTGTATTTAGTTCAATCACATATCTATTTTCGCTTCCCAGCCCTTTGGGCTCACTGGCTTTTTCTTCTTCTTCCTTAACGATCGTTAACCAGAATTTTTGGTAAACCATGGCTTCTTTTAGCTCTTCCAAAGTAGGACGAGATTTACTCAGATCACCCTTGGCGCTTTCCTGTCCAATCCTATCTACTAAATCTTGGGCGCTTTTGCTTCTAGAATTGCCGTCTCCCTGTAAGCATTAAAATAATAACGATGACAACGTCAACAAGATAAACGATAAAAAGGAACAACGTTTCGGGGTCGTCATGACGCCATTATCAAGTTTGAAGTGATAGAAATAATTGAAGTCAATGTCAGAAATAGTTCACCAAAAAATTAACATAATGTCTGAATATATAATGTCACGTAAATAGTTTCGCTTGAATTGAGTCCGATTGGACATTGAGAGATGGTGTTAACTCTCTAATTAGCAACATTTCGTAAACTAAGCAATCGAACTTGTTCATGCACTTCTTAAGGACAGAAAAATTTCTGTCAAGGTCTTTAGGGACATTACGGTGTTCATTAAGAAGGTGCTTGCCAATGGAAGAAGATTGGTATTTATGCTCGACCACGCGCTGGTGTAAATGCCGAAGTGTAAACCCTACATAACTTGCATCACACAAGTCACATTGATATTTATAAACAACACAATTCTGATTTACAATAGATGGTTTTCTCTCCTTTATCTTTAGTTCTTGTTGGATTTTGTTACCAACAAAAATCGGTTGGATGACTGTGTCAATCTTCTGGCTAAGATCTTTGAGCTGTTTGTGTACCAGGTCAGCAGAAGCCTGATCTTTGAAAGGCAGGACTATTCGGACAGTTGGACTGTCTCTTGGGGCAGGTATTGGTTGAGTGCCTTCAGCCTTAGAGGCTACAAAACTCCTAACGGTGGTGTTGATAAGTTGTTGTGGGTATTTCAACCGGGTGAACACAGCTTTCAAACGGTCACATTCTTCAGAGAAGTACGACCAACACGATGATAAGCGATACGCACGATCAAGCATGGTTCTCAAAAGCCCTCGTTTATAGCGCATATCGACGTGACTTTGGTAGTTAAGCAAAAGACTCGTGTTAGTAGGTTTTATGTAGACCTTGGTCTCAATTTGGGGAGCTCTGTTAAGGAGCTGCATTCCAAGAAAGGGTAGCAGACCATTAACCTCTGTTTCCATGGTGAACTTCACAGATGTGTGGCAGTTGTTAAGAACCTGGAGAAAATTAGCCGCTGATTTTGTGTCCGGCATTATTGTCAGAGTATCGTCGACGTACCTCTTGTAAAAAGGAGGCATTTTTCCTGCAAGCTCTAGGGTTTCTTCAATGGATCCCATGAAGACATTGGCAAGGAGTGGCCCGAGTGGCGAACCCATGGCGACGCCATCGGTTTGTTCGTAAAGTTGGCCGTTGAATTGAAACAGCTGATCTTTGGTGGATGCTCTGAGAAGATCTACAAGGTCAAGAAATACTACCAGGAGGTTCTTAACACCCACACTAAGAAGATCTCACGGCTGTTGTACAAGGAGATGGACATTGACGAGCACATATCTAACCTCTCATCGTACGAGCTATCCTTTTTTCAAAAACTAGTTCTTTGTCGCGGCCTGAAATTCGCCTTCCCTCAACGGGTTTCTTCAGTTGAAGTGAAGGCCAGCTTCGAAAAGGCTTATTGGCGGCTTGAGCCTAACCTGCCTGATGACCTTAAAGAGCTTTCAGCTGCAACCCTACGATCAATAGCACTCAATTACATCCACCGAAGAGGTCCTAAACCTCCCAAGTCACTCCTTAGAGCCATCGAGGAGTTAAAGCAACGCGATGATATTGTCATCACAAAACCCGACAAAGGGTCAGGGGTAGTCGTCATGGACAAATCGGAATACCTACGCTTGTTATCCGAAGCATCCATTAATGAAACGACAAAATTCAGAGCAGTTGATCCAGAGAGGCCGAAGACTAGAGGGAGACCGCCCAGACATCACCATCCACTTCTTCAAAAGGAGAAAGAGCTAGAATCTATTGTCCGTAGAATATTACCCAAAGTGATTGCAGATTCTGTGCGCCCCACAGGCTCCCGGCTAGCACACCTGTACGGTTTGCCTAAGACGCACAAAGAACATCTGGCTATGCGACCCATCTTATCTGCCACACAAACGTATAATTATAGGTTAGCAAAATGGTTAGAGGAGAAGCTACAGCCATTGTCCTATAACAAATACACAATAACTAACACCTTTGATTTTGCGAGCGAGATTCGGGAACTACAGATCAACAGTGGCGATATTCTTGTGTCATATGATGTTTCCTCGCTATTTACCAACGTGCCCCTAGAGGAAACCATACAGATACTTGCTGATAAAGCTTTCACAGATAACTGGTTCAACAAAACCCACCAATTGAGCCTTAGCAGAATGGACCTTGTAGATCTTCTCAGAGCATCCACCAAAGATCAGCTGTTTCAATTCAACGGCCAACTTTACGAACAAACCGATGGCGTCGCCATGGGTTCGCCACTCGGGCCACCCCTTGCCAATGTCTTCATGGGATCCATTGAAGAAACCCTAGAGCTTGCAGGAAAAATGCCTCCTTTTTACAAGAGGTACGTCGACGATACTCTGACAATAATGCCGGACACAAAATCAGCGGCTAATTTTCTCCAGGTTCTTAACAACTGCCACACATCTGTGAAGTTCACCATGGAAACAGAGGTTAATGGTCTGCTACCCTTTCTTGGAATGCAGCTCCTTAACAGAGCTCCCCAAATTGAGACCGAGGTCTACATAAAACCTACTAACACGAGTCTTTTGCTTCACTACCAAAGTCACGTCGATATGCGCTATAAACGAGGGCTTTTGAGAACCATGCTTGATCGTGCGTATCGCTTATCATCGTGTTGGTCGTACTTCTCTGAAGAATGTGACCGTTTGAAAGCTGTGTTCACCCGGTTGAAATACCCACAACAACTTATCAACACCACCGTTAGGAGTTTTGTAGCCTCTAAGGCTGAAGGCACTCAACCAATACCTGCCCCAAGAGACAGTCCAACTGTCCGAATAGTCCTGCCTTTCAAAGATCAGGCTTCTGCTGACCTGGTACACAAACAGCTCAAAGATCTTAGCCAGAAGATTGACACAGTCATCCAACCGATTTTTGTTGGTAACAAAATCCAACAAGAACTAAAGATAAAGGAGAGAAAACCATCTATTGTAAATCAGAATTGTGTTGTTTATAAATATCAATGTGACTTGTGTGATGCAAGTTATGTAGGGTTTACACTTCGGCATTTACACCAGCGCGTATACCAATCTTCTTCCATTGGCAAGCACCTTCTTAATGAACACCGTAATGTCCCTAAAGACCTTGACAGAAATTTTTCTGTCCTTAAGAAGTGCATGAACAAGTTCGATTGCTTAGTTTACGAAATGTTGCTAATTAGAGAGTTAACACCATCTCTCAATGTCCAATCGGACTCAATTCAAGCGAAACTATTTACGTGACATTATATATTCAGACATTATGTTAATTTTTTGGTGAACTATTTCTGACATTGACTTCAATTATTTCTATCACTTCGAACTTGATAATGGCGTCATGACGACCCCGAAACGTTGTTCCTTTTTATCGTTTATCTTTACTTGTCTATGTATAACCAAACCTTTACTTATAAGGACAACGTCAACGACAAAGATAATTAATGTCGAGTTCTAGTGACTTGAGTCCTTTAGTGCACATTAATAATTTGTTTTCCCCAACCAGCAGAAACTTTGGAGAGATAAAGAACGTGGTGTTGACTTGTTGAATGCTCGTAGATGTCAAGATTCTTCACACCTTTATAATCAGGGAACAGTTCCCGAACTCATTAACGATTCTTAAGGAAAAAACAAGGGAAATTGCTATCGCAAAGGAGAATGTGGTGAACTTTTGCTTTGAATTTCTCCAAGAATTATTAATGGTCCGAGAAGGTATAGGATTTCCATGTGTTGCTTTATTCAGACTTACCAGGCACCTCTCCTGCTGACAGTCAAGACTATGTGTGCCTCTTTTCTTTCGGTTTTCCTGCTGTATGGATTTTAGTTTCTTATCTGCCCTGACTGATAACTCCAAAAGTGTTTGGTTATTCTCAGAGATCTTGCAAAAGTTAAGTTGCGAAGCGCAATGTTTGTACAAAGCCGGCATGTTATTAAGATATATTGATTGCTACTTGTCTATTTTGAGAAAACAAAACAAACAAAATCAAAATATAAACAAAGGATATTTCCTCTTAAAGTTGAGAAAAATGGCTTTTAAAATCCTTGAATAATTTAGCTCAAGCCTTGATTCTCGTCAAAAGCGATTCATAGACTGATTTAGAATGATTTTGCTACAATTTTAGTACAGGAACTGAAGACAGAATTGTTGACTTCTTATCAGGATAACCTAGAGTTATTGCCCACTTTTCCTCAAAATAATCTAACTTTATCGATTTTCTCACACGAGAAATTCACGGAGAGAGAGAGTTGCCGGGGAGGGGGGGGGGGGGGGGAGGGCAACAACCTCGTTCGCAGAGCTTTTCCCTCTGGGAAAGAGGAAGAGGTTAAGAGGGGAGGGGGGGGGGAGGGGGCGGCAAAACAATGTATTAGAATTCAAGATGTCCGCCAGATTGCCGAAAATGTACCATTGTGGTTCTAAGGCACTCTTAAATTAGTATTTCACTTAAATTTGCATCATTCATGATCACATTTGCACATTGCGAATTTTTTTAGTAAGGTACTATAGTAGGATATAATATCGTACATTTTTGTCTCTTTCTATTGGTGCCCCACCCAAGTCAAGATCAGACTTTCATTGAGAATTTAACACGCTTTTTCACTGACCGAAGTATCCACATTCCTTAACCAAACTCTCCAAAGTCATGCGCTAGCAGAACTCCCTGTGAGTTTCCCCAGCTCTTACATGAAATTTTTTGCACATTGATTGCCAATTTCCGCGAAATTACATGTTCGAAAACACTGTTATATTGTGCATATAAATCACGCTAAAATTGGTACTAGAATTACACACTGTGTGAAAAAGATTTGAGTGCAACAAACAGTGACATTAAAAAGTGCGGCGAGAATTGCAAAAGAAATCACATGTGTTTCAAATGGCCTAAAAGAACGTTATAAAAGGATACTGCTAAGCCCTTGTAACACCAATAAGTGGCCTCTACATACAGACCTAGCTCCAAGCAGGCAAGCACTCCTAAAAAAACAACAACAACAATCAATTCTGAGATAGATCAAACTAACCGAAGGGCGAATGGATGTGTTATAAATGTGCCTCGTGTTGTCCATGTTCTAGAACTTTCATATTGTTGCTTGTTCGTGATAGAAGAAGAAATGAAAGAAATATCTAAGTTGCGTAATTTTAAAGGGATGGTGCTGCAAAATCTTAAAGGAAACCTTCACTCCGACAAAACATGGACGTTACACTTGTTGGGAATAGTGCCTCAATTCTACATTTTAGTTTAAAAAGTAGAAATAACATTTAAGTGTGCTAAAAATTAGATATAATTATCGCCTATTTCGCTTTTAAATTTCTCGTTCGCCGCCATTTGGATTTCATGACGTCATACGGTTGCCGCTATTGTCAGTAAGCAGAAGATCTTTTGTGTGATACAATAGAGCAACCTTATTACGTCATGAAATCCAAGATGGCCGCGCCCGGGAAATTTAAAAGCGAAATTAGGCGACAGTCATATCTGATTTTTAGACATTTTTAAATTAAGACACAGTTTCCAACAATTTACCGTCCATTTGTTGTCGTAGTGGAGGTTCCCTTTAACAAAAAAATCATTCCTAAACTGGAACGCACTATTTTGAAGAAATTCACTATTAAGGGCTAGGATAAAACTAATCCTTCAAATTGGTACATTCCCGGTTTACGAAACTGATTGGTCTGGGCGGCAGTTTAAACAAATGAAAAGCGCCAGTAAATAGTCAAAAAATATAATTTTACTTGAGGTGAGTAACTTCACACTTTTATGTAGGAATGGCAAGCCGTTAAAAGAACAACCAACACAAGGACGATTGATGTCTAGGAATTAACATCTCGCCCATTGAATGTTGCTAATCAGGAAGCAAAGACGGAATATGCACATCAAAATGGACCTCACCTCTCTCAATGGCGTCTAGGAAAGCTGGTTGTAAATCGATGGCGGCTCTGGCATCATTCACTGATTCTTGGTACTTTTCTGTTGAGATTATTGACACCTCAATCAGAACAGTAAACAAGTGGATAACAATCAAAAACAAGAATGGATAAGTGGGTTTGACGAACGCATTCACTAAGAATGATCCCTTGTCACTTCATCAGCATCTAAAGAGCCTTCTTCCTCAATAAACGCTGGCCTTCTGGAAAATGTTATCTAGTCAAGCTTCCCCCTTCTAGTAACGGTTTGTGCGGTATTTAAATTATTTCTATTTTTGAATCAAATCGCGATAGTTTAATCTGAAACTGATTTATAACGACTTTATTTACATACAATCAGTAAAGAAGAAATACCAACAGGGAGGAACCGAATCCTCATATGGAACTAACCTCCTAACATCATAATAACAATAGAATGTAGTTGTAATCATGGATTAGTGAAGTGCGTTCGATCTCTAGTGAATTGGGCAGTTGTAGTTGGCCTCTACATGGGCTCGAGGCCCTCGCATGAAATCGAGGCGAGTGGGCACAAGATGGTGCCCAAACCCTGAAATCGCACAGCATCCAGAGAGAAACGACACGAATAGCACGCATTCTCCGGAACGTCGAACGCAATTATACTATACACAATTTACAGATACATTATTTTTTCCCTCTAGAAAACGTCATTAACTGGCATGCATTTCTTACTTATAATTTTGGTTTCTGTGAATCTAACAGAATCTCACCTGAATGGAAATAAGCTGTTGCCCTGTTGTTGTACAATTTGGCATTCAGTTCGTCATCCTTGCAGTTCACTTTAATTCCTTCAGTGTAGAAGTGTATGGCGTTCAAAAGATCCTTTTTCTCCAGTTCTTTGTCACCTTCCAGAAAGTACACTTCAGCTATTGCTAAAACAAACCGAACAAAACACCATGAATCAAAGCGGCCGTCATCTATTTTGAAGTATCACTTCTAAAAGCCAAAGAACATATAGTCATCTGTAGAATCCTGAATAGAATCGGAACCCAGTGGTATTTAAAATCTATCGTAGTGAGCGCAAAGACTTGAAAAGTGTTTGTGGCTTAAGGGATGGGCAAACTCTACCTTAAAAAAGGTGGATACGACCTTTTCAAGTTATGTCCTTGTTTTCATGATTTATAAAGACCAACTTAAGCTTATATATGATGTTTTATTTTAAGCCTTATTAACAAATGATACATTTTTTTTCATTTAGTGACACAGGCATACTCGGATAAAAACCTTAAGCTTGTCCTTCTTTTTTAAATTGGATCACTATTGCTAAAACATATTATTTCCTCTCTCAAAATGCCTTCTTATTCTTTTTGGGTTCACTTAGCTATTGGCACTAAGACAATGAAGCTATTAAAGGGGCTTCTCTTTCCAATGAGGAAGTTGCCTATTGTTTCTGAACTGCGTTTCACAGGCCTCGCAACAACTTCCACGTACCTTAGTTGTGCCTGTCATTTGGAGACCAAAGTGTGTCGCCTCTAGCCACGATGAGTTAACCACAAGGCCACAGTTGTTCAAAGAGCGGTAACTTTATAATGCGGATAACTCGCTATCTGGCCAAATTAACCCAATAAATGTCTCCGTGATTCAGTGAATCCCTGCCGCGTGCACTACCGCAATTATATCCATTTTAGTCTTGCGTGCGCGGAGTATATGGGCGACGTTTTCGGCATTTTAGTAGGAGTACATTTTATCCACTGGATAACGATTTATCCACTGGATAGAGCTATGCCTTCTTTGAACAATCGAGGCCAGATAACCGCACAATGCACATAGTAACATGTTACCTAGTCAAAAGACAACTCTAGCGGTGCAAGAACTGGAAGACATGAAATTGTTACGTACCCCTTAAGGTATCATTGTCAAAATCCAGCTTCCCTTCGTCAGAAGGTTCTTTCACTTTGTCGGGTTGACTCGCCGCCATGGGTCATGCACTGAGAATCAATGTACTTAAAATCAAGTTTGATTTGAATTCACTTAAAAGTGAATTATTGTAGCCTGAAATTTGAAAAAAAGAAAACAAACAAACAAAAAGTGCTTGTCATTAAGACACAAAAATATTTCGCAAAGAAGTGGTCTAGAAAAAATTACCTCATAATATAGCCCTTTCCACGAAATTGGCAGTGACGTTTGAACGGTAATTCAATGGGATAATTTCGTGTTCATAACACAATAAACAAAAGAGAAAATACACATGTTCATTATGCATGATGCGCATTTGTTTTCCAATAGTTCGGAAAACGAAATATAGGTTATTTTCACTTTTGAACATGAATATTATTGTACCTGATTTCACATCATCAAACTTTAAATGCTTTCAATACAATTCAACTTTTCGGCTAAGAATAGGTAATCTCTGATCTGAAGGTTGTTGTAACTTTGTGATATTCCACATCACTGGTACCAGGCGAGAGCATTTAAACAAAATACTTAAATCTTGTCACCAGTGTTCCGAGATCGTTCAGTGGATATTTTGAAGGTACATTTTGATCTGTTCAGATGCTTTGATTTATTAAAATTTAGTTGCAGAATGTCTTAGAAAGCGAAGCCGAATTAAAGAGTTGATTCTGATAATCGCTTTACGAAAACGCTGGCAGCCCTCACTTCGCACCGTTAATAATGGACAAATCTGACCCGTCCGGAAACGAAATGAATTATTTTCCAGTGTGACGAAATTTTGAAGTGATATTTTGCCGAAGAAAACTATATATATATATTTTTTTTACAACCAAATCCGAATTTCTGAGGCGAATGGGGTCTTTCGAACAGATATTAACCAAAAAGAACCGTTGGTTTCCCTGTAACATGTTTGTGGGTGAAGTTCGTGAGGTTTGGTCATGAATTTATCCAACGCGACTTAAGTTCCACATATTAAGATAACACATTTGACTCCGCAAAAGCCGTTATAAAGCCATTAAAATATTATCGGGATCGAATACTTATCTCTGGAAAAGTAAAATAAGTGTTCATTTTGTGAGTGTTCCCAATAAATAAAATTAGATATTTTTGGCGAGCGCCCTTCAGATAAATAAAAAAATACGCAAGTTTTTAAGAATGTAAAGAAAAATTGGTTCACTGCTTACCTTACCAATGTACGCACAATCTATCCGTTGTCACTGTTTCCCTACTCTGGGTCTAAAACTTTTAGAAGCTGAATTCACAAGATAAACCGCGTGATGAGGTCGTGAAGGCTTTCTTAGTTGTCCCTCGTCTTTAAAATACGTTCTCACATGGATGAGAGAGCGTTACTCAGAGTCAATAATAGAATTGACGTCAATTGTCCTATTTCAAGTAAAGGACCTGTAACCGCACTGACAGTCAGTAGAAACCGAATGTAATCCAAATGACTGTGAGAAAATAAAGATATGATTTACTGTTTTCTTCGGTGACAGCGCAAATATATTTTTCGTTGCATTTTATAATTTTTCGAGGCTGATAGTATACTGCAAGTCAGTATTTTCACGTACGGTATTGCAAATCTAGCAGTCCTTTACCACTTGTCATGTTACTGACTACGCTGCACCAAGTTTATTCAATTCCATCTTTTACTTCTCTGAAGGATTTAAAAATCATAAATAATGACTACTCACGATCAACTGAGTTGTCGTTTGAGTTTGAGTGAGTTGTCGTGGTCAAGTGAGGTGTCGTTTGAGTTTCAATACTTGCAAAATGAAATTCCATATTTTTGTTGTGTTGTTATCAAGCAAAGAAAGTGAAAAGATTTACTTCGAAATTGTAAATACTATTTTTTTAAATTTTTCCTCGTTACCATAACTGAAAATATCTGACAGGCCTGATAGAAAAAGAAATATTTGCTACAAAGATGTTTCTGATTTGCATAACTTACAAACTTGACATGATTTCAGTTAGTAAATAAACCCCTTCACGCGGCTGGTATATCACTGAATATCAGACGATAATACCCCAAGCTGAAAGATTGTCAGAAAACTGAACAGTTCGCTTCTCGGCCAATGGTGAAATTTTGAGGGCAATCCTAAAGCCGAGTGCATTACCTTCCGATATATTAGTAAGCCGGAAAGGGGTTTATTTGTTTTACAACCCCCCTGATTAATTTCTGAACGCGCGCGCTTTACTTTAGAAAAGACTACACAGCAATTGATGAGGGCGCGCAGCGCCGACTTGGCTATGATGATCTCATATCCAACAAGCGCGAGTGGAATAATTGTTTTATTAAAAAAACCAACAACAACAACAACAGGAAATTTTGCTAGATTTTGCTGCTTACATAGAAGGTCATAGTCTCTATTTCTCGGGCATAGAATAATAGTTCATATACCATGGCCGCTAAGCCAATCAAATCCCTCGAATTACATTATACAATGATCCAGTTTTTAATAAAACAAGTTGGACCTAAAACAGAGACGTTTTATGTTATGGGTTTATAAGGCTGAACTGAAATGTGGAAATCTGAAACTTCCGAGTTCGTTTTGTGTTCTAAAACAATATAATATGATAAAGTGTTTTATCAGTAACACCGATTACTTGAAAATAAGGGCGAGCGATCAAGCAAAACGGTTCAATTTGCGATTTCCTTTCCCAATAGAGGATGACTGAGAACGCAGTTATTGATAACCAAACCAAAAATGGCGGCAACTCAAACAATAAGCTCTTGTGCCGATTCAACTTTAACTTACTGCAAACTCAACACAATAATATTCAGCGGTAAATGTGTGATGTTTGATTCCGCTTAAATCCCACACTTTCTTTGCTGCGATTATATATGAGTGTGACTCAAATCAGTTTAAAAAAATGGAAATTCGCAATTTCCTCTCATTATCCGGACAGTTGGGAAATGCAAATGCATTTAATAATCCTTTTCAAATTGCAAAATGGTCAGAAGGAAAATTATTTTCATAAAAAATATAAAAGGAGGCGAACGTTTCAAGAGGACTCATGCAGATTAACTGTTAACATTAATGAAATATTTTTCTCCAAAATACATCAGGGCGGAAAGTTTGTTTTCATGATAAGGTAAGATAACGTCTCAAAAAAAACTTAAAAGGGTTAACATTCATACAACAGGAATGAATACCCATGGTAACAATGTGGTTTTTCATTTTAGAATTGTGTTCTGATGAAAAAACATATATCTGTTCATAATTTTGTTTCCTGTACATAATCGCAATTGGATAGAACATTTATAATTATAATGTTACACCTGAAAAAAATTATCTACCTTAGCAACTTTTTTGTGTGATAAATATACGGATCGAAATAATATTCTGCGTTTCTCTGCTCGAAATGCTCGTTTCTGTATAATCTCGAACGGTGTTTCTCACCTCTTGCAACAAGTTGAATCGATTATTTAGACATCATTTAGACAAATTCACATTTCAAGCCATGAACATGCACTAAATTACTTTTTCATTAAGATCACTCATCACTTAATTATTGAAAAAAAAAACCCTTGATACTACAAGCTTTTCTTATGTAAAATCTTAAGAAAATAATTGAAAATATCGCTTTCGTGCAGTAGCCCACTACATGCAATTAAGCTCCTATTGTGCGGAAAAACTTGAATATAGCAATGGTCAGTTTTTCTTTAAACGTACAATTTATTGTAATTTCCATTTTGTTGGGAAGAGTTTTTCATTACCACAGTTGATAACGAAATTGCTTTTAGTGCTGTTATTATGCAGTGCCAGTTTTGGAGGAAGTAGACTTTTTTTAATTTAAACTAGACAGAAATGGCAGCTTAACAGCTTCGCAAATCAAAGGCGTTCGCGCGGTACCGCTTCTGACACTTGTAAGTAAAATACAACTAATAAGATTTATTCATAATTCACTCAAAAGACTCAACTGTCACTTTAAACACGCTGAAACAAAGATACGCATACATCAATAAATGCACTATTGAGAAAATGCCATCCTATTGGGTTAGTCTACATTTAGCTCATCGTTACACAAAACAGTGATTTTACTTTATGAAATAAATCTATTTCAGCCGTAAGCAAGCTTTATGCAAATTATTCTCGTTTCGGTCATGCTTGTAGCCCAGCAGGTGTGTATTCCAGTGACCGCTTGGAAATCTGCAGTGTTTTAGACAAAATATGTTCACATACACGGCCTGAGATCGAAGGACTAAATAAGTGGTTTGAGTGATCATGAGGTCAGTATTTACGTAATGCTTTTGACTAACTGTTGTTTCATTTAAAACATTTGAATCGTTCAAACAGACTCTATACGACATTTGATACAAAGGAGTAGAAATGTGAAAATCATTCCAATATTTTTCGAGTTGTTCGATCACAATATACATCTTCAAAAATTATTATTATTATAATAATAATAATAATAATAATAATAATAATAATAATAATAATAATAATAATAACAATAATAATAATAATAAACTTTTATTTACCCTCGGCAGTGTTTATAGCACAAGTGCTAGTGGGGCCGAGCATTAAACTTCACAAAGAAATAGTTTAAATTGAAAATAACATGGTTAAAAATCCCAACTGGCAGGAGGCAGACCAGCTGGCTATTTACAAACGAGGCCGAGGAGTTGAACTCGGGGCTACCGAGAAACAACTCCAGCTAGCGGTCAGAGCGGGACTTGAACCCGAGACCTCCGGATTTCAAGTCCGGCGCCCTAACCACTCGACCACGCTGCCTCCCGCCCATATTTCCATATTATGAAGAATATGGCACTGATCCTCCGTAATTACTTGTTCATATATATATATATATGAATAGCAACATTTTATGTAAACGTTATTCAATCGAAATTCATTCTCTTATTCAGTCTATCAGTTTAATTTCTTCATTTCCGATATACTAGTACTTTACAATTATCCTGCGAAATCGCGCGGAATATCGCCTGAGGCGGAGGGCCGAGTTAGCTGTTATCAGGGAAATTCCGCAAGATTGAGCAGGATAATTGTTTTCTCATTCAACAAATTGGAAACAAGCACAGTTTTATTGCAGAAAATCTGGAGACGATCTTTATTTTGCCATATTTCTCCCCGACACAGGAAATTACGTATATCGCAGGATATCTGTCTGTTGACTACGGACGGCGAATATTCAGCGCACCATGACCATATTTGGGCAGTGTTACAATGTGTTGTATAATAATATTCAATATCTACTCCTTTCTGAGTATAAGTCACAAAATTGTTCCTTTTACTGATTATCAAAATCCCACTATTCGGGATCACATTTTCCCATTTTCCGCATAATCATCTTCTCACTCACGTCTTCTTCATCTCCATCTTCTTTATCTCTTTTATTTTTAAGTTGTCGTCTTGACAACCAAAACGCAAACATCCAAGCAGCTTTCCCTCACTGCGCATGGCGCATTTGCCGCCCTCACTCCGCTGAGTGGAAGTTTTTCGTATGACTGGTTTAAATTGTCGCCAATATTTCTCAGTTTGTTTGCCACTGATTCAATTGCATCCATGGTTGTTTCTTTGTCCTCTGACTCCAAGGATGAACTTTCTGACTCGTGAGAGATTGCAGTTCTGTCGTCCATACTGTGTTTCAAGTATCTTTCCTGTTTCTGATAACCTGTAAAGCAAATATTAACACATAATTATTGATTATAGACCAACGGTGTAGTTTTCCCCGACTAGATTATGGGTTCGAATTTTTTCTTTACTTCCAAAAAAGTGACATTGGATAACAAGACATTTCCGCCTAGGTTTTTTCATTAGCATATTTCATCGATCTCATTTTCGCCTTGACAAAATCTCTGGGAAAAAGAGACCCTTAAAGGACTATAATAACAATAAACGATAAAGGGTAAACGAAATATACTAACTACTTAACCATTGAATTCACAAAAAAAGCAACACGTTCATTCCACTGCTGAGAAATTTTGCATTCGAAAAAGGCCAGAAATGTTTACCGATGAATACGTTTTGAAACCAACCATTGCCATTCAGAGTCCAAATAAATAAATAAATAAATAAATAAATAAATAAATAAGCATTAAGAAGTTCAATCTACTGGGATAGATTTTTAATGCTTATTTGTGCCTTTCTTCCTCCTCGCTGTAACTGGTAATAACAGTTGTGAATTAAGCGAGATACACGGCCTATTTATTAGTCACAATGAATCAGAAAAACACGAAACATCGAAACAAAGATAAATCACATAACGCCAAAATAAGTCTTGTAGTCCTTAGCAACAATACCTCACGAAATGGACACTTCAGGAGAACATCACGAGAGATAGTTTTTATGCCAACAGATTCACATGACAGCATCAAGAATACACAACAATGTTCATAATATTTCTTATATTAAAAAATTGCTTGAAATGTTCATAGTTTGCTCACCAAGTTCGTTTAACGGTGTCGTGTTCTGCTCTGCTAAGTAACACGGCCGCGCTGTTGTGAGCTTAAGCGAGGGCGCGAATTAACCTTTCTTCATAAGAAAGTGTCATAAATATTGTTTATTAGTCACGATATGTTTTATGCAATAATCTTTTATACATGCGAATTTTTTTGTACTTCCTACGAAAATTTCAGTGGCCTAAAACTTAAGTTTGTTTTCATTTTGCGCTCGTTGACTATGTTTACATGAAAATATTTCAAGCTTTTATGCCTATACCGATCCGGCCATTTCGCTCCACGACAACCTAAAAATTAATTTGCTTCAGACTTTATTCAGATCTGGTCAAACGCTCCTCGGTGAAAACATTTCACATTCGCGACTATGCAAAATGAAATTTAAATTTTCGTGTGTGGTTTTTTATACTTCACATCGTGCAACATGATTGTGAGATATTCGGCAGTTCGTGAAAATCTTGTCGGTACACTAGACTGTATCTACCGCTTTTAACGCTCATGTAAGTCGTTAATTTACGCGTTAGATTTTTTTCTCGGCCGTTTAACGGCTCCAGCTAAGCGTTAGAACAGGTTGCGTTAGCGTTAGAAAGTTTTCATGAGCCGTTAGACAGAATTAGTTAGGCGTTAGAGCGTCAGGGTTAAACGTTAGAACGTTCAAATGATCCGTTTGCCATGACCAGTTTGCCGTTAGACCGTTAGGACAAACCGTTAGAACGCTTTCAAGGCCGTTAACTACCCGTTAGTTTTTAGCCGTTTAACGGATAAGCGTTAAAGTACGTTTTCCCGTATACGGTCACAAATGTTTCAGATTGATTTTGTGTGTTGAGAAAAGAAGAGTATTTATTGTTAACTTTTCGTGTTGATTTCTTCATCACCACTCGTTGAATTTCTTCAGTTATTGATTAGCCTTATTAATATTGCTGTACTTGCAGAATCGATTGGGATACAAACTCAGACGTTTTGTACTTAATCTTGCAGAACGTTTTTGGTGACCAATTACACGACAATGCATGCTTCTCATGATGAATTTGATTTTAATAACCGCAATCTCTAAAACTAAAACTTGCATTTTACCCAGGAAGAAAGTAATCAGTGAAAATAACATCTTTATCCCCCTTTTTTTTCTCGGCCTTTAAACCCAATATTTCAAGGAAATGTATAATCTGTGATGGTTTTATCTCCATTCGCTTAGTCAAAATCAACAGTAAATTATAAATTTCCTGTCTCCATTGGTAAAGTTATTATATGTAAATACACTTAACTAGATACGTTTCAACAACTACATTCTTCAAGCTCGCATTTTGAACTGCAAAATAAATAAAAAGAGTGAAATTTCCTCAGAAAAACGCTCGGTAACACAAACCCAAAGAAAAAAAGACTTCTGACCAAAACGTATATTACCATTCATAAAACCTTTGAAAATCACTGGTTTAGTGCTGAATCGCATCTTGATTTATTTATCCGAACGCTATAAACGAATCTTAAAAGCACTACTGAGCTCTCGATTTGCTAAAGATTTAAAACCATTAACATGGTCATTTTTCTTGAAGAGAATGTCTGATGATTGTGGTTTTCATGCATGCATATGTAAGCCTGACTCGAATATTTACATTTAAAACACTGACAGATAAAAGGTGCAGTTTGCTTTCAATGGTGACATTCAAAACTAATATAGACACGACTATCTTTATTATTCAAAGTTGAGAAGAAGAAAATGAATTTTTCCAAGACAAACAGTGACAGTTTGTATTCGAGAAATATAGTTGTCTTATTTTCAAAATTTTAATTTAAGAAACGAATCTCAATTCGTGGTCCCGGTTGTTGCTTTCATAAACGACGCTATTGTGTTAAAATAGCTAAAAGGCACAATATCTAGTTATCCCATCTGTTTTAATATACGAGTTCCGTTTATTTGCAGATATATAGTTTTTCGAAATTATGAAAGTTGGAAATATAATAATCTTTCATCGGTTTTACTTAATAGTTAGTCCTTAACAAAAATGAGCTGCACAAATGATATTTGGGAAAAGAAGTTTTCCTTTACTAGAATTTTTAAATTTCAAATTTTCACCTAACACCTGGAGGGTATCGGGGAGAAGGAACAATGCAATTTATTCACAATTTACTTTAAATGTCATTTTAAAAACACGCAGCTAAAATGAAAAAGAAAAGACGGTTAAGATAAATGATGACGATTCCTGAAAAGCGATATTTCATTGGCTAGCCTGTTTTAGCATCTCTTTGTGATATTGGTGCCTCTATTGTGTTTTTTCAAATTAACTGTAGAAAGTTTCATCTGCGAGAAAGTTTATTCAAATTGTTTTAGTTTCGGTGAAGGATTTTTCCCTGTGAAATTTGTGTCTGAGATGAGATGATTAAACGAATTTAATACCCCTTCTGAATCTCAAAATTTCAGTTTTTTAATTGGGGAAATATTTCTCAAGAGAGAATCAATTGACTTTAAAGAGTATTTTAATTCTAAAACACACGATATAGACGAGTATTATTTTCTCTCTTATTTATTCATTTACTCCAAACAAACGTGATTGTTTTAATTCAATAAATATTCCTTAAGAGGAACTTGCAATAATACCAAAGACTAAAATTTGATGGTTTTAATATGGTTTACAAATGAAATAATTTTATCGATAGTAAAAATATCCTGAAAATAAGAGTTTCGTTCTATTTCACATTAAGGTAACTGTTGAACGTATCGTTCAACTTCCGAAAAATGAATATATCTCGTTTTGATGTCAGCTGTTCCCCTTTGTATCCTTGTGCTAATTACACGCCGTAATTAAATTCGTTCAGGCAACAGTGCTATTCTTCTTTCCTTTTTTCCTCCTTTCCACGCAACATCATTTGCAGCTAGATAAAACTATCCTTCCATCAATATCAGCTTCTTTTATCTCTAACTTCTTTCTTTTCCTTGAATTTTCAGCTCAATGATTTTGTTAACAAGACAACCAAGTTCAACCATCCCTCCAGCACTGCGCATGGCATAACTGCGTTGACTCCACTGTTGCAAGATATTTCGTACGACTGGCTCAATTCGTCTCCGATTGCTGCCAGTGTGTTTGCGACTGTTTTAACTGTCACCTTGGATTGTTCATTTACTGTCGCCACAGCGATGAAGCTTTGTTCTACGTTCCCAGAGAGGTAACTTGGTCCATCCATATTTCATTGAAATTATAACTTCTGCAAGTGATTCCCTGCAAAACAAATATATACAGTACTATCTTCAACAACTTCAGTTTTGAAGAAATATTTCAAAGCGTGGTAATTCCTAGTACAAGTGAGTGGATATGTCATAGTAAACTTTCTAAGTTACAGGGGAAACTTAAGTTTGATTCTTGCTCGGGACAACATTTTTGTTTTTATTTTGTTTTTTGCAAGTTAGAAGTGTGTCGAAAATCATGCGTCACACATAGTTTCATATGAAATATTCATTCACCAGTAAGTTCCCGCAAATTTTATGGCAATGAATATCTTATCGTTCGTAAGCAAAGTAACATTTGAAACCAAATTTTTTAAATCATGTACACGATTTAAGATTTATCATGATTGCGTTAAAAAAAAAACAAGAAAGCAAATTGTACTGAAATCAGTAAAAATTGTTCCAAGAAATTCTTCACCTACCTAGCTGCAGAAGGAGTGCTTATTGAGTGTAGTCGAATGTTCGCGGATCGTTGTTTTTGAACTTCTTGCTTGTCACTGTAGCTGGTAATAACAGTTGTGACTGATTATGCGAGTTACACGGCCAATTTATTGGTCCCAGCAAATCGGGAAGCACGAAACACGGTCAAAACATCACGAAAAATCACGCAACGAGAAAGCTAATTTGTAGCCCTTCCCAACAATAACTCACAAAGGGGCAGCACGGAACAACATCACGAGAGAGAATTTTATTGAAAAAATTTAACATTGTAATATCAAGGTTAAATCAGATTCTTTAGTTGAATTTACCAACCTTAAATGAGACTCTGAAAAAGCTGTATTGAACTCACCAAATTCATTTTATCGTGTCGTGTTTTGCACCGTGAGTTATTGAATGCGCCGCGTTGTTTTCGAAACTTTTGCGTGGATGTGAATTAACTCGTTCTCAGAAGAAAGCGTCATTAATACAGTTTATTAGTCACGTCTCTCGATGTTGTCCTTGTTTCAACTAGAAAAAAAACAACGCCTCAGATAATTTGTATGCGTCATTTAAGGTTGACTAATGAAACTCGTTGTGCCATTCAGGCGATAAAAACACACTTTTGCGGATGTAAAACTAAAAACGTAATCGAGGTACTTGAGGGTGCGATTATGGTAGCGGCGGAGTAAATTCGAGAAAACTCGACCACGATCATATTACCATTGGTTTTAATCTTTTTTCTCTTTGTGTAAAACAGTACTTAAGTTTTTTAACGAAACACGGAGCGTTGTTAAACAAACCTGACGTTAACGTATTTTAACACATGAAGATTTCGATATCAGTAACTTTTAACATTTTATAAGTTGGCTTAGCACAATTTGTCGATCGGCGTAATGGAGGTGATTGCAGTTTAAACACTGGTTTTCTCTGAATTGATAAAATACGTAATGCTTAATTCGTTTAGAAACTCTTCATATGACTTGTTCAAAGAAAATTTAGTTTTGTTTTGTTAACGTTTTGTTACGAGTTTATAAATCGCTCTCCCTCTGTAGCTCTCAGTTAAAAGTAAATTACCAATTTCCTGTCTTTTAATATCCCTACAGTTATTGCATGAAAATACAGAAATCAGTCCCAAAAATGTAGTTTTCGTTATCTCTCTACGAGAAAAAAAAAATGAAAAATAAAATAAAAAGATAATAAAAGGCCTAAAAGCTCTCATTTCCGCAAACTCCTTTTTAAAATGTCGTCTCCATGGTAACAAATACTGTCATTTTTCATGGGGATTTTACTTAGTGGCGTTGATAGAAAAAGCATATACTTATTATTCTGCTTTTCGTACATTTCTCATTCATATTCGAATGCGTATTCAAAAGTATATTCGACGTAAGAGAAACCTCTTTTTATGATTCAGTTTACGATGTCTTGTTTAATATTGCTCGAAGGTAGACGTACAAATCTTATCTTAATGTTGTAAATTTCTTCGTGTAAGTTTCTAAATCGTGTTAAGCGGTAGTTGTTTTTTCACTCATGTTTTGAAGAGTAATTAATATTGCTTCAAAAAATCATTAGGGGAAACGGAAATGTTGAGCAGCCCTAGTTCATAGAGCAAAACACGACACCATTAAACGAACCTTGTGAGTTTACAGTGAGATGTTTTAATCAAGATTTAAGCTCAAAAAATTAAATAAATAATGTTAGATACTCCTGATTATAGAACGTAAATTTTTTTTCAATAAAATTATCTCTCGTGACGTTGTCCCGTGCTGCCCTTTCGTGATGTATTGTTGCTAAGGACTACAAACACGATTCACCGTGATTTTTCGTGATGTTTTGACCGTGTTTCGTGATTTTACCCGGCTGTTGTGACCAATAAATAGGACGTGCATCTCCCCAAATTCATAACAACTGTTACCAGCTTCAGTGCAAAACAAGGATAGGAAGACGAAGCTTCGAAAATTAATACCGGTCCTGATTCCAAAAGGACTTGCATCTTGCTAAGGTCAGTTTACTTTAAGTTTCCATCGTCCTCATTTTCTGGTTTTAACCAAAAAATAGTTAATTCTATAATAATTATTCATCTTAAGGCGTTCTTACGTTTTTGACTAAGATGACATTTTGGGTAGTCAAAATTGCCTTTATGAACACTACATTTAACGCTTTCAGCTATTTTGTTCCTCTGGGCCCAGTTGCTCGAAGGATGGTTAGCGCTAACCCAGGTTAAATGCCATGACAACCTATAGGTTTTAATACCTCTTAACCAATGGTTAGTGCTAACCATGCTTCGAGCAACTCAGCCCTGTATATTGAATTTTGTAATTTTCCCCATTTAACTTATTCATTGTTATAACAGAAAATAGCTGCTCCTAGCATGGCATAACATAGATTTTGACGAACCTGTTAATAGATATGGCTCCTTGTTTGCTTAGCTTTAATGTTCTGCTAGACTTGGTGGTAGAGTGGCGGTCAATGTCCGATAGAAAGCTCTCGATCACCTAAAAGAACTTGATGGCATGGGTTGGTAAAGTCCCTTTCCACTGTCACCACCCAATTGTATATAGTGTGATTCTCAATTATATGGACTACCTATCTATTTTCCGTTGTGTAACATTTCTAAGGGTAATCTGCCAAGGTGATGAACAGAAAAATTCACCAAACCAACAGGAAGGAAACGTATACTAGTCGACAAGGAGAATCTTGATACATGATCTCTTATATTCTTAGACAACATATCATGGTATGGTCGTTGCAGTTGCCGAGATGCATCAAGTTTTCGTACATCTCTCTTGTACGCCTTTTCTCAAGTCAGCCAATCAAATTGCCCCGTACGTACAAAGCTGCTTACACTGCGAACTCGACAGGGAGGACGAACGTGACACGAGTCCTTCCGAGGTCGGAGAAACTGACGAAAGGTGTTAGGGTTGTCATCGTAAATCATCCATTGAATTAAACTCTTTGTATCAAAGACTCCATGGAACGATCCGCAACGAAAATTTTTTTACCTCGCCAAGATCTTTCACACCTCAGAGAGAATCTAGGAAAGAACGTGTCAGACCTAAAACTACCACCGCTGTTGGTCTTTCAGCAAGACTAACCCGTTATAACCGGTTAGGTGGGTCAAATGAAGCTTTGTTGGGGTACTCCCGCTCAGTCAGTGTACATGGTACTGCTCAACCCACTCGTTCGGTCACGGCCAAGCCTGGGTCTACTGTTTAGCGTACACGCGCGCGCACGCCGCAAACTACTTCCAGTCTTCTTCAGGTGAAGTTTCTCTCCCGGTTTTGGCGCAGCAACGAGGCAAACGGACGCAACCACTGGATAGAGGCTCTGCGCCACGAGTTAAAACAAAAATATCCGTTGAAGATTTTACTCTTTGGCAAAATGGATAATAAGTGATTACGGAAGTGTTTGAGACTTAACAGGCCGGCGTTAAAACGTTTGCTTTCTGTCTGACCTCCAACTTTCACGCCCTGAATTCCTCTCTTAGGTCATCGAATTCTTTCGAACTCCATTCACGAGAAGCGACGAGAATTTTAGAATGCGCTTTTGTTTGCCCGTTAACGCTTGTGGACTCCGATTGACTCTCACGTGCTCACTTGAAACGTAAATCTGCTCAACGTAGAATAAGACTTCAAACTTAAACTACTAATCTATTATGAACATAAACTCTCACCTGAGCGACTATTTGAGATCAAGAGTAAATGTTCCTAGACTTAAATCATTCAGATGTCTTTGCACTTTGTGTAAGCCCCACACCTCCAGTCGTCCAAGTGACGTTAAAATATTCCCATGTATATGTAAGATATTTAGCCTAAAATATAATATATATTATTTTTATGTTTATACAATAGGAAATTCTACTTTCTTTTCTCATTGTTTTAAATGGGCCGTATCAAAATTTTAAGTTATTTACAGAGATAGAGCTGCGGGATCAAGGGCTTAGACGCAAATTATCGCTGCGATATTATAAATTGGTTTCATGGCACAAAAACAAACTTAGCCTTCGGGACGGTGCCTACTAATACCGACGTATTTTTGCGCGGTTTATGACTATTCGGGAAAAGCAGATCTTAGCAAGGGCTATTGGAAATGAAAAAGAAAATTGGGGATAACCACGCGTTTTTAGAGATAATTAAACAACAATTATTTTGAAAAGCCGTAAAATACAAAGTAATGTATGACGTTTTTTTGCAAATGGAAGCTTTATTATCTCTGAAAAATGCATGGCTACCCCCAATTTTCTTTTTGGATACCAAGAGCACTTGCTGAGTTCTACTCTCTCCGCATAGTTTTAAACCGCGCAAAAATATTCCTGTATTAGTAGGCACCACCCATAGGATACCCGAGTATCTCGAGATGCGTAGTAACAAAAGCAGGCACCGTCCTTAAATTATGTCTCAAGCTACTTCGGCCACTACTACCACAATTCTTTCCAATGGAGGGCATGCAATCAGAAAATACAGTACTTGGCTTCCAAAACAATGAGAACAGAGATGGTTCGCGCCGAATAGCGCATTTATTGTAAAATATTCAAATAAGCTATGTAACGCGTATGCGATTTTTATGTTATGCAATCAAAGTGAAGAATATTTCCTAAGAAAAATTGAATGAAAAATAAGTGCAGAATTTTTAAGACATTTAATATGAATAAAACTCCAATTTTCATATCGTCTTTGATGGTGTATACAAGTGTCTAAGATATAAAGCTTCTAGAATTGCCACGAGTCGAATTAATGGTTTGCATATGACGTCATGAAGGCCATGTTGGTGGACAGGAACAATAAGAGCTTTCTCCTCTGGGAGTTCACTTCCATTTTTATGCAAACTTTGTGAACAAATTTTCTTTTGTTCTCTCCACCAACATGGCGGAAGTGAATACCACCTAATTTTCACTGGACCCTGATAATCTGCAGCTCCATTGTTGTTACTTCAATCAGCATCGTTTTGAGGTTGTTCGTTCTTTTGTTCTCTCGTTTTAAAGAGCACTTACTTGTAATTGTTGAAATTAATGCTGTGATCAGGGTGAAGATAATAGTTGCACGTTTCATAATACAGACACTCAGCCGTAAACGAGTTCGTGTGTTTAATACTGCGGGTACTTGTAAGCAGATGAAAACTGGCAAGGCATAGCTTTGACATCGTCTCATTTGACAATTGTTTGGCACAGTAAGTGAAAACAATTCCTAGGGGGTATTGCATAACAAATACCCCCCCCCCCCCAACCCCCACCCTCGAAACCCACCTACTCCAAACCTCCCCGCTCCACACGCACACGCAACCCCAATCAACAACGTCCATCTCGGTTTAACACCACAAATGTTTGCATTTTTCTTGAGAGAAACGTTTAATAATTGATCAGACCTTGACAATTGTTTTGCTATTTTTAATATTGTTTCAAAGAAGGGGTCAGTTCTCGGCCCATAACGGATCACAACTGCATCCTGGATGAAGGTGGGAGTGGAGGGTATTTTCTTCTTGGAATGGGACACAAACTCTGCCTCTACCCAGTGTTTGTAATCAGTAATATTCAATACACTGAATTTCACTATCAGCTTTCTCTGTAGTAGCTTTCGCTCCAGCAAGAACCTGAAAGTGTCAAATTACAATAGATTTGCTTGCAATCAGCCATCAGAGCAGAATTTAGTAAGTACCAACGCAAAATTATATTGCTCCTATTGCCGACGATAAACTTGGTCGCTAATCAAGCAGGGACACCCAACGGTTTATATATAATGATATAATAATAAATGTTATTTAACCAGAGTGACCTCTTCAGCATAAAATGCTGATATCAATAAGGGCCCTGCAGAAAAGAAAAAAAAACCTAAACTGCCTTAAAAAACCTAAATACAGCCATTAACTTTCAAAGTAATTAAAAATTCATTAATAATTGATAAGCCTATTGACCTAACAGTCGGTCGATAAAACATCACGTGCAGTGGTTTTAATACCCGATAAAACCTCCTCCTTATTAGTATGCTGTGTTTTTCTCGTATGCTAATTTCCAACGTTCACCGACAAAAGCATCGTTATGAACTCTCTTGACACACGCTTTTCCAGGAATGTTTTTGAAGCAAAAGAAAAAAAAAACAATCGCAGCACGTGTTTTATCTGATCTAAAACCACTCGGCTGCGCCTCGTGGTTTTAAAATTTCGTAACACTCCCAAAAACTAATCCCTTTCATTTTCGGAGGGGCAAATATCTCGATAAAAAGACAAGCTGAGGTCAGCTAGCATTTTCGTAAAACGGACAACAGCTCGTAAATTCCGGACATAACATGGTGTTCCCTAAAACTTTCTGCCACTTTTAAAAATTTTCAACTATAGCATTTAAACAGATAAAACTGAGTGTATTAGATTACGAAAATATATGCCATTAAAGGTAGGAGACAAGATTTGAAGTGTTTTTCTTAAATATATTGTTATTGGCCATGGTGCCCTGGATCAACGCAATTTGCATTAACACAATACAAGCCTGATATTGGCCTTAGCTCTCACGAGTCTCCTGTAGCTCAGTAGTGGAGCATCCGAACTAGTTATCGGAAGGTCTTACGTTCGACTCCTGATAGGAGCACTTGGATTTCTTTTTTACGAGTATGCCTGTATCACTTTCTTGAACAATACATCATTCTAATTCATTCACCAGGCTGGAAATATACCATCGCATTCACTTCATAAGCCTGTTATTCTTGCAAATTCACAATATTTGTTCTGGTCTTATTATGAAGATTATTTGGGCAGTAATGCAACAGGCATTGCAATACGATAACTACCCTATTTGTTAAATTGCAAGTGCTTCAAAAATTGTGTCAGTTACTTACGAGTAGATATATATCTAGCTTGTTTGAAATACTTAGAATCCAAAGGAAATGCTTTAAGTTACCTACAGTATATCAAACGCAAATAGTTCCCTGGAAGGAAAAAATTGAGTTTGAAGCTTCACGCCCGGATCTAGTGACAAGGTTCTTACAAATTCGCACAGATATGCATGGTTTAAATAAATTATTCCACAAGCGCGCTTTGGATATGAGATGACAGATAGCTAACGAAAAGAGGTGGCTATAACCATCAAAGAAGCGAGAGTGGAATAATTTTTCATTAAAAGCAATCAAGAAATATTGTTAGATCTTTTGGTTTGGCCTAGCAAGAACAACCAGAAGACAATTTAATGGTCGCTTTTTTCTCGGGCATGGTAAAATGGCTCATATAACATGGCCGCTAAGCCAATCAGACACCTGAAATTGCATTACACAATGATCCAGTTTTTAATAATAAGTGGTCACGGACCATCAAAGTATTATACACGAGTCGCAACCCTTTATGAGTCATGTATAACCTTGCTTATCACAAAAATGCGCTGCTTATTCAATTTAAATGCCAAACTTTTTCCGGTCACTTAGCCATTCCCCGAGGGTGACCGCTTAATACAGGTTCGACTGTACCTCTTACTAGCCGAGATTTTTCCCGTTAATTTATTCGCGTTTGGGCCATAAATCAACGGAAAAGATTCGAGGGTCCGTGACTTACAGTACGGACCGAGAAAACGCCGTTAGTAAGATATTTATTATATCTCTGAGGTTCATCGAGCGCACGGGAAAGGAAACTAACGGGCCGTACAATGAAATGCAGCCCACAAAATCGACCAATTACACCGAGTATATAATAACTGAGAGATATTTAGGGTTAATGCTTAAAAAAAAAAACGCCTCGTTTAATTTGTAATGTGTCAGGATAAAAAGATAAAATTTCAGTATTCTAGCATTATGACCCCGTTCCATTACGTCGCAGCAGTGATTCTAACCGTTTTCAAAGGGAATTTCATCACATTCATTTCAATACGTTATACAGTTTTTTTCTGTCCCGATGTTTTTCTATTGTCTATTTTGTGTCATCGCCTTGAATAGAGTGGTGAACTGACGCCTTACAACTCATTAAAAACGTTCAATACTGTATTCAGCCGTATTTTAACGCGAGCAATCTATATTAGTCTAATTTAATACTGTTTTAGTTTTCTAAACAAGAATTGGATCGTCTTCTCGTCGTTCTTGGAAAATGAAATTGGCAAGATCTAGCAAAATTTATTGATTTTCCTTAATAAAACAAGTATTGGACTCGCGCGTTTTGGATATGGTATGATCAGAGCCAACTCAATGGTTACGCGCCTCGTTGGCTATCTATCATCTCACAACCATCTCGCGTTTGTGGAATAATTGTTCAATAGCTACAAAAATGCGCATATAAATAATCGTCTTGCATTGTCAAAGACTGTGTGCTCGACTGACTTCAGTGAACTTACCACAATGTCGTTACTGAACCGAACCTTTTTACAACAGTCACGTGATAGAAGAAGTCACGATAGAAGTCACGTGATATGGCGACGAGGTCATGGTACTTCTCTAAGAGGTACTTTCCCTTTATTAGTTCACAGTAGCTTTTCGATAGCGATGAAGTCATAACAGTTCTTTTGGCAGTGCTTTCCCTTTCGGCTGAAGTTTCGCATTCTCATTCATGTTATCATATTTACGATGAAATATTATGTCACTCGCGATTGAACTGTGACAGCCTTATACTGAGTGTCAACGGAAATTATTCCGCATATTTATAAACCGTATTATTCATGTTTTAGGATTTTTCTGCTCTGCAGTCAATGAAATTTAAATTAGAGACCTTTAGATTAAAGCACCAGTACAAATACGAATACAAGATTTCACTTCGACTTTTTAGCGAAGTGCTAAAAACGGAATTATCCCAGTAAGCTTCTGTATGGTCATGAGCGACAAACTCAACGCAGTTGCTTTAAATCAGAGATGATAGCTAAGGCTGCTAAGCTCTTTAGTGATTCCAAAAAGAAGAGATCAATACAGTCTTGAGGACTTGTTTTCGGCACTGCGCCGTTCTCACAAAACTCGTAGCAAAATAATTACGTCTATCTCATTTTCCCGCCAAAATCGAATACTGGTCCGCGCGTGCGCACTCTGTCTCTCTTGGAAAAAACTCGTACTCGTCCTAGAATCTATTAAAGTTTGGTTCCCATTAGCGACATAACGATCATAGTCACAATCATAAGGAAATGTTCGATCATTTCCTTATGATTATGATTATGTCGATCATAAGCGTCTTTTTGTGGATTATATTTTTCGGCGTTCCCACTACGAAATAACAGACTGATTACTATGTCGCTAGTGGGAACCAAGCCTTGACAAATCGAAGGCAGTTTTCTATGGTTTATACTCTTATAGATCATAAATTGACATTATAAGACGTGCAAAATTCAAGTGGAAATCCCAAGATGTATCGCTGTTTTCTTTTGCACTTGAATATTTATAAGTAAACACAATTCAGAGAACATCACATTAAAATTTTCCTCAAAAAATACTTCATTCGTATTTTAATACGAATTTTAAACATCAGAGGAATTTGAACTTAAAAGTTCAAATTATTTCCTCTGATGTTTCTTCTTATTTTTTTTTATTATTTACATTGTGATTGTTTACCATGTCACATGAATGGAAAAGTGAAAAAGTGAAAACTTAGTTTTGATGTGTATCAAATTGCTACAATGTCAGGTCTGCAAACTTTTCAAACAAAGTTAAAAAGGAATTTCAGGATGCGGGACAGAATTAGACATCTATATACAGGATCGAGTTCTGTGTGGTGTCAAACGTCAGACAGACTTATGCCGTCCATGTCCTCGTAACTTCGTCGACGGTGATGATGATGATGATGATGATGATGATGATGATGATGATGATGATGATGTTGATGATGATCATAGGACGCACTTGTTTTGCTATATGTATTTCCACATTTACAGTTCCTCTTAAAGTTTTTAAGGGTCTCTGGAGTTTCATACTTATAATACATTTCCAGAAATCTGCTTTTAATTCCAGGAACGAAGTACGGTCACCTTTATTCTGAACAATAGAGTTCTCTGTCAGCTTCACAGAACATTTCAGCTTTCCACCTATAGAGGACAACAAACGCGAAGAAAGGTTAGAAGTTGAAATTATGAATAAATCGTATCTGGGATACAGTGAGTGCAACGTCAAAGGAACATGTTTTTAAGGACAATGTAATTTAAATGTTTATTGGACGGTATTAAACGAAAAAGGATGTCACAAACTTACACATAAAAATATTTTACAACCATTTCTCAAACCCCAGTCGTAAATGAATTTACAGCCGACGATGCACAAGGTGGCAAAGAACTCGTGGATGCCTAAAATTAACTGAATAACTGTTTGCTGACCACGGGTTGAATCTCCATATTCTTAAAACCATGGTGTTCTCTGCAGATTGTTTGCGTGTTCATTAAAAACTTAAAATTTTTCACAGCAACGCTTTTTGGTGAAGTAACTATTGATATCTATAAAACAGCGTTCTTTCAAAATCTTTCATAGTAGTCAATCGTTTCAATTGATATCGCTTATGACTTAACTAGAATACAAAAATTAAAGCGATTCTACGTTTCGATGTTATAGCTATCATCGTAATCAAGAAATAATGTCAATTGAAGTTGTGAAGATCAATAATAGAGTTCTTGATAATGACGTTAACTATTACAGTGAAACGTCGAATCGCTTTAATTTTTGTAGTTTTAGTTAAATTCTGATCTAAATCAACAATGATCATTCGAAGTTTTAAATTGTTTAGCAGTTAAATTTATTTCAAAAACAAACTGTTTAGTTAATGTTAACTTCTCTAGACTTACAGTACGAGACACCTGGTCCAGCTCAGCCACCAAACTCTAGTGTGACGTCATCTCCAATGAGTACAAACGGCGCCCAGTATTTCACTTCACTGAACTTGTCTGATTCTCTCATGGATTTCATGGCTCGGTTCAGGGATTCACTGGCACTTCTTCCTTCCATCAAATGTTTGTAGAAAATTGAACTCCATAGTGGCCTTGTCATCGATGGCCCAAAGTGACACTAGAACAGAACGAGCACCGGCGCCCAAGAAAGACCGCGCGATACCAACCACACCTTCAGCTTTGATCTCCCCGCGACCACTGTGACAGCAACTGAGAACAACCAGTCTTGCTCGCAGCTTCGTACTCAGCACATCGCTCATTTTCAGCAGGTAATCTCCCTCCTTCGGCACCTGAGTTTCCCTAGAAGGGTTTGGTGCCAAAGCAATTTCTCCTGTTTCCATCCGTCCATGAGCTGCAATATGTATTAATGCAACAGAGGAGAGTCGTTTCAACACCTCATGCTTTGTTGCATCTCTTCCAGTGAGAGGTGCAATTTTGAGTATTCGCCCAATCATTTCTACTTCTTCTTTGGCGTATGGCAGCTGCTCCAGTTGTTTTCCATTTTTAGTGACGATGTCTTGCACCCATGGATCTCCCACAATTAGAGCGCCACTCTTGTGATGGTAATCGGTTGGACAATCTGCGATCAATCTTAAGGTGGTCATTGAAGGAACCATTCGGATTCTGAAAGACTCGCATAGGAACTTTGAGTTTGAGTCCACGAATGCAGCATAGGGAGCCAGCCACAAAGGACCTTCAGGGACAATGATGACTTCATCACCATCAACCAAGTCTGCTATGGGACCTACAGCAACGTCGTAGGCTGTTTTTAAACTGGTTTTCTGTTGGTCCAAAGAAAGCAAGGGGGGTGGGTCACATCTGACTTCATTTGATGGGTTTGTTTCTCCAAGCCTCTCCAATGAGCGATCTTCGCACTTCACACCGGATCTCACGCCAATGGCCTCCCGGACAGTTTGCATCAGTGACTGTAGGTACTCGCCTACATCATTCAAGGAAACGTCATAGCTGAATTTCTTTGTCCTTAGTTTGACATCTTTCCCGTTTTTCACAATCCAGAAAGTAATTTCGTTTCCTTCAACTGCTATGAAAACTCGTGGAAGACGACTAAAGGTGCCAGGAATAATGTCTATCACTGAACAAAACTCAAACGAGGTTTGTGTCAGCCCATAGTTAAATTCAATTAGATCTTTCAGAGCTTGAGAACGTCCCCGTTCAGCAGACAACAGAGCTTCTGGTATTTTTTCGAGTTTTAACAGCAGAGCCCATAGCTTTGTGTATACCGTTTGGAACCTATGACGAAGGCTAATTTTCCATTCATCTTTAAACTGAAGATCAGCCCTTACTTCATTTAGTACTTTTACACTAGACTGATAACAATCGTAAGAACTTTCGAGAGAACCTAATAATTCAAAGCTACAACCAAGGAGGAAATGTGCGTTTGCCTCCCCAATCCTGTGACCAATTAATTGAGCAATGTTCAATTGACATTCGTGATAGCCCTTGGCTTTTATAGCATCTCCAAGACTGAGGTATGCTCGCCCTAGATTGCCAAGCGCTATCTCTATACCTTTGTTATCTGCTTCTTCTTCTGCAATTTTCAGGCTGCGTTGATAGTAGTCGATCGCTGCTTCGAAATCTCCAAGCCTGTGATAAGCATTGCCTAGACTGCAGTACGCGTGTTTTTCTCCAGCAATGTTGCCTAACTGTTTGGCAATTTTCAAATGATGTTCATGATAATGCACAGCTTTCCTTATATCTCCTAAAGAAAGGTGAAGGTCACCAAGACTGTGACACGCCAATCCCTCCCCAACCTGATGTCCTTTTTCTTTAAAAATTTTAAGTGCCCATTCATTGTAACTTATGGCTTTTTTAAAATTTCCGATCTCACTGAATGCGTTACCTAGATTGTTATACGCGTATGCTATTCCAACCTTTTCTCCCAAGATGATGGCATTTTTCAAGTAGTCTTTGTTTAAATCTATTGCTTTTTTTAAGTTTCCGAGACTACAATGGACGTTACCGAGATCTCCGTATGCGCAACTGATTTCTTCTAAGTTTCTCCCCTCTGAGCAAAGTCTTAGATAGCGTTCTAAGCAGTCGATGGCTTTCTTCAAATTTCCAACACCTTCATAGTCTACACCAAGACAACCATATGCTCTTCGTTCTAAATCAATATCTCTCGCTTCGCTTGCAATTTGAAGACAACTTTCATGGTACTGGATAGCTGCTTTGAAGTCTCCCATACTGCGATAAACGTTTCCAAGCGCACAAATGGCTCGTCCTTCACTAACCCTGTCACCATTTTCTTTGGCAATTGTCAGTTGGTGTTCGTGGCATTCTATGGCTTTTTTGTAATCTCCACTATTGCGGTACGCGAAGCCAAGCATTTCGTATGCTTGACCTTCGCCACGACTGTTTCCCCTTTCCTTGGTAATTTTCAAGTGACTTTCGTAGTATTCAATGGCTTTTTCAAACTCCCTGTTCATATAAAAAGCATGACCAAGATTTCTACTAGCGGTTCCTTCCCCAATTTTGTCTCCCAGTTCTTTGGCGATTCGTAAATGGATTTTATGGTAGTATGTATCTAGTCCTATCACATATATATTTTCGCTTCCCAGCCGTTTTGGTTCACTGGCTTTTTCTTCTTCTTCCTTAACGATCGTTAACCAGAGTTTTTGGTAAACCCTGGCTTCTTTTAGCTCTTCCTCAGTAGGACGAGATTTACTCAGATCACCATTGGCACTTTCCTGTCCAATCCTATTTCCTAAATCTTGGGCAGTTTTGCTTCTAGAATTGCCGTCTCCCTGTAACCATTAAGATAATAACGATGACAACATCAACGATAAAGATAATTAATGTCGAGTTCAAGTGACTTGAGTCCTTTAGTGCACATTAATAATTTGTTTTCCCCGACCAGAAGAAACTTTGAAGAGATAAAGAAGGTGGTATTGACGCGCTGAATGCTCGTAGATGTCAAGGCTCTTCATGCCTTTGTAATCAAAGAAAATCTCCCGAACTCATAAATGATTCTTCACGAGTAAACAAGGGAAATCACTATCGGAAAGGAGAATGTGATGAGCTTTTGCTTTGAATTTCTCCAAGAATTATTTATGGTCTGAGAAGGTATAGGATTTTCCAGGTGTTGCTTTATTCAGACTTACCTGGCACCTCTCCTGCTGACAGTCAAGACTATGTGTGCCTCTTTTCTTTCGGTTTTCCTGCTGTATGGATTTTAGTTTCTTATCTACCCTGATTGATAACTCCAAAAGTGTTTGGTTATCCTCAGAGATCTTGTAAAAGTTAAGTTGCGAAGCGCGATGTTTGTACAAAGCCGGCATGTTATTAAGTTATATTGATTGCTATCTGTTTCGAGAAAACAAAACGAAACAAAATCAAAATATAAACAAAGGATATTTCCCCTTAACGTTGAGAAAACTGGCTTTTAAATTTCTCGAATAATTTAGCTCAAGTTTTGATTCTACTCAAAAGCGATTCATAGTCTGGTTTAAAATGATTTTGCCACAATTTTAGTACAGGAACTGTAGTATGAATTGTTGACTTCTTATTAGGAAAACCTAGAGTTTTTTCCACTCTCCCCAAAATAATCTATCTTTATGGATTTTCTCACACAAGAAATTCACGGAGAAAGAGAGGAGGGGGGTGGGAGGGGGGGGGGGGTGGCAACAACCTAGTACCCAGAGCTTTTCCCTCTGAGAAAAAAGGTTTAGAGGGGGGGGGGGGATGACAAAACAATGTTTTGGAATTCAATATGGCCGCCAGATTGCCGAAAAGGTTCATTGCGGTTCTAAAGCACTTAGAACTTAGTATTTCACTTAAATTTGCATCATTCATGATCACATTTGCACATTACGAACATTGTTTTAGTAAGGTACTATAGTAGGGAATATAATATCGTACATTTCTGTCTCTTTCTATTTGTGTGCCCTACCACAGTCAAGATTAGGTTTTCATTGAGAATTTAACATGTTCTTTCAGTGACAGAAGTTTCCACATTTCTAAACAAAACTCTCCAAGGCCATACGCTAGCGGAACTCGCTATGAGATTTCCTAGCTCTAACATGAAACTTTTCGCACATTTATTGCCAAATTCCGCGAAATTACATGTTCGAAAACACTGTTATATCGTGAAGATAAATCAAGCTAAAATTGTACTAGAATTGCACACTGTTTGAAAAAAATTTGGAGTGCAACAAACCGTGGCATTAAAAAGTGCGACGAGAATTGCACAAGAAATCACGTGTTTCGAATGGCCTAAAAGGACGTTATAAAAGGATACTGCTAAGCCCTTGTGACACCAATAAGTGGCCTCTACATACAGACCTAGCTCCAAGCAGGCAATCACTCCTAAAATAAACAACAACAATCAATTCTGTTTGTAATTTAAGTGGAGCATTTCAATTTCTGTTATAGATCTTACTAACCGAAGGGTGAATGAATGGGTTATAAATGTGCCTTGTGTTGTCTATGTTCTAGAACTTTCATATTTCATTTTCATTGTTGCCTGTTCGCGATAGAAGGAGAAATGGAAGAAATCTTTTTTGATATTATCATGAGGAGGGTCTAAACTAATAAAACCCAGAAACCTAATAGCTATCACAAGAAGTAAATAGTAAAAACAAAATATAAAATTTTATTTGAGGTAAGTAACTTCACACATTTATGTAGGGATGGCTAGCCGTGGAAAGAACAACCAACAAAGGGGTGATTGATGTCTAGGAATCAACACCTCGCTCATTGAATGTTGCTAATCAGGAAGCAAAGACGGGATACATCAATCTCGAACTCACCTCTTTCTATGGCCCGCAGAAAAGCTGGTTGTAAATTGATGGCGGCTCTGGCATCATTCAGCGATTCTTGGTACTTTTCTATTGAGATAATTGACACCTCAATGAGAAAAGTAAATAAGTGGATAACAATCAAAAACAAGAATGAAAAAGTGGGTTTGACGAACGCATTCACTAAAAATGATTCCTTGTCACTTCATCAGCGTCTAAAGAACCCTCTTCCTTAATGAACGCTGGCCTTCTGGAAATGTTATCTAGACAAGCTTCCCACTTCTATAACGGTACGTGCGCTACTTGAATTCTATTTTCGCTGATCATCTGGGAGTCACAGAAGAAAAGCCTCCCCTTATCAATCAGCAAAGTGTAGTATACGAATTCACTTGTGATTTGTGTGATACAAGTTATATTGGGTACACTTGCCGTCACCTCCATCAACGCGTTGAGGAGCATAAACATTCTGTGATCGGAAAACATCTCAGGGACGCACATGGTTTAACACCTAACAACTTAATTAAGAACTTTAAAGTCATAACGAAATGCCGTGACAAATTTGAATGTTTGGTCTACGAAATGCTGTGGATCAAGAACAAAAGACCGAAACTGAACACGCAAGCGGATTCCATTCGCGCGAAACTTTTTACTTGAATGCTTTCATGCTAATTTATTTTCTCACTTTCAATACCTATAAATATGCCTTTCCGTTATTTCCATTTTACTCATTTGACAATGACGATATGAAGTCGTAGACACGTCATGCTGTTTTACTATCGTTAATTTTGTTGTTGAAATGTTTCTCTAAATCGTTTTTTATAACAACTTTATTTGCATAAAAATAAGTAAAGAAGAAAAGCAAACAGGGAGGAACTGAATATATGGAGCTGACCTTCCAACATCATAATAAAAATAGAATATAACTAGTAATGATCATGGATTAGAAAAGCGCGTTCGATCTCTAGTGAACTGGACAGTTGTAGTTGGCTGCAATATAGCCTCTCCGGAACGTCGAACGAACGCAATAATACTATACACAATTTACAGATACATTTTTTTCTCCTTAAAACGTCATTAACTGGCATGTATTTCTTACTTATGATTTTGTGGTTTCTGTGAATCTAACAGAATCTCACCTGAATGGAAATAAGCTGTTGCCCTGTTGTTGTACAATGTGGCATTCAGCTCGTTATCCTTGCAGTTCACTTTAATTCCTTCAGTGTAGAAGTATATGGCGTTGAAAAGATCCTTTTTCTCCAGTTCTTTGTCGCCCTCCAGAAAGTACACTTCAGCTATTGCTAAAACAAACCGAACAAAGCAAAATGAATCAAAGCGTCCGTCATCTGTTTTGAAGTATCACTTCTAAAAGCCAAAAAACATATAGTAGAATTTTGAAAAGAATCGGAACCCAGTGGTATTTAAAATCTATTATAGTGAGCGCAAAGACTTAAAGGGCCCTAGTTAGCCACACCTTTGTTTTTGTTTATATGCGAGAGTTTGGCTATTATATTTAATTCGCAGCGTGTCGAAATGAACGAAATCACTGTGAAACTACTAAAGATAATGAAACATACTTTCAGGAACACAACTTACAGTAAAGCAATAAGATTTCGCTTCACCATGCAATATCAATAATTTCGATGGCATCGAAAATGGCAGAGGCTGACTAGGGTCCTTTAAGGGATTGGCACGATGAACACAAACTTTACCTTAAAAATATAATGATGGATACGACCTTTTCAAGTTATCTCCTTGTTTTCATGATAATATTTATAAAAGCCAACTTAAGCTTGTGTTGTTTTATTTTAAGCCTTATGAATAAAGTAATGTTAAAAACACGAGCAGCAGTGTTTTATCAGGATTTAAAACTACGACGCGCAGCTGAGCGGTTTTAGACCCGATAAAACACGTGCTGCAAGTTTTTTAAACGGCTTCAAAAACATTCTTGGAAAAGCGTGTGTCAAGAGAGTGCTTTTGTGAACGCTGGAAATTAGCATAGAAGAAAAATATTAAACACCACATTAATGAATTTTTAAAGGTTTTTTTTTTTTTCATTTTGTGACATAGGCATACTCGGATAAAAAAACTTAAGCTTCTCTTTCTTTTTAAAATTGAATCAATATTTTTAAAACACACATTATTTCCTCTCTCAAAATGCCTTACTATTCTTTTTGGGTTCACTTAGCTATTGGCACTGAGACATTGAAGCTATTGAAGGGGCTTCTCTTTTCAATGAGGCAGTTGCCTGTTGTTTCTGAACTCATTTCACTGGCTTCGCAACATCTTCCACATATCTTAGTAGTGCCTGTCATTTGGAGACCAGAGTGTGTCGCCTCTAGCCACGACGAGTTAACCACCAAGCCACAGTTGTTCAAAGAGCGGTAACTTTATGAAGCGGATAAGTCGGTATCCGACCAAATCGACCCAATAAATGTCTCTGTGATTCAGTGAATCCTGGCCGCGTGCATGACCGCAATTATATCCATTTTAGTCTTGCGTGTGCGTAAGTTATATATAGGCGAAGTTTTCGGCATTTTAGTGGGAGTACATTTTATCCACTCGATAGAGCTATGCGCTCTTTGAACAACCGAGGCCAGATAACCGCACAATGCACATAGTAACATGTTACCTAGTCAGAAGACAACTCTAGCGGTGCAAGAACTGGAAGACATGAAATTGTTACATACCCCTTAAGGTATCATCGTCAAAATCCAACTTCCCTTCGTCAGAAGGTGTGCCATCAAATTGTTTTACTTTGTCGGGTTGACTCGCCGCCATGGGTCATGCACTGAGAATCAATGTACTTAAAATCAAGTTTGATTTGAGTTCACTCAAAAGTGAATTATTGTAGCCTGAAATTGTTACCTCGATTTTTTGAAAAGTTCCTGGTCAATGAAAAAAGGAAAAGAGCTTGCCATTAACACAAAAAATATTTCGCGAAGAACTGGTCTAGAAAAAAATCACCTCATGCTATAGCCCTTCCCACGAAATTGTCAGTGACCTTTGAACGGTAATTCAAATGTAAAATGTTTTGTTCATAACACAATAAACATAAAGGGAAAAACACAAGTTCATTACGCATGACGCGTATTTGTTTTTCAATAGTTCGGAAAACGAAACATAGGTTATTTTCACTTTTGGACATGAATATTGATGGCCCTGATCTCACATCACCAAACTTTAAATGCTTTCAATACATCAACTTTTCGGCTAAGAATAGCTAATCTCTGATCTGAGAGGTTGTTGTAACTTTATGATATTCACCTCTCAAAGTAAATTGTAAATATTAATACAACAGGGACACCAAGCGAGAGCATTTAAACAAAATACTTAAATCTTGTCACCAATGATCCCAAATCGTTTTGTGGATTTTTGAAGGTAAATTTTGATCTGTTCAGATATTAGATCATTAAAATTTAGTTGTAGAATGCTTTAGAAAACGAAGCCGAATTTACGAGTTGATAATCGCATTACGAAAATGCTAGCACCTCTCATTTCGCGCCGTTAATAATACTGACATACTTGCCCCTCGAGCTCCGAAAACGATATGAATTATTTTCCATTGTTACGAAATTTGGAGGGGACATTTGCCGAGGAAAACTCTGGATTTTCTTTACAATTAAATCTCAATTTCTGAGGCGAATAGGGTCTTCCGAGCAGATATCTGCCTGTGACATCTTCTTCGTGGATGAATTTGACAGCTTTTAATTCGTGTTTGGTCATGAATTTTATCCAACGCGACTGAAGTTTCACAGACTAAGATAATACGTTTGAGTCTGCAAGAGCAGTAACAACGCCAGTAAAGCATTATCTGGATGGAATACTTATCTTCGGAAAATAAATTAAAAGCCTAATTTGCTTTCATTTTGTGAGTTTTCCCAGTAAATAAAATTAAATAGTTAAGAAAGCGCCCTTCAGATAAATGAAAAAATAAGCACGTTTTTAAGAATGTAAAGAAAATTCGGTTCAGCGCTTACCTCGGCTGTGTATGTACAATCTATCAGTTGTCACTGTTTCGAAAACTGTTAGAAGCTGAAGTCACAAGATAATCCACGTGATGAGGTCGTAAAGGCTTTCTCAGCTGTCCCTCGTCTTTTAGATAAATTCTCACATGGATGAGAGAGCGTTACTCAGAGTTAAGAATAAAATTGACGTCAATTGTCTTATTTCAAGTAAAGGACCTGTAACAGCACTGACAGTCAGTAGAAACCGAATGTAATCCAAATGACTATGAGAAAATAAAGATATGATTGACTGTTTTCTTCGGTGACAACGCAAAAATATTTTTCATTACATTTTTTAATTTTTTGAGGCTAATAGTATACTATAAGCTGGGCTAGTCAGTATTTTCACGTAGTGCAAGTCTAGCAGTCCTTTACTACTTGCCATGTTACTGACTACACTGTACCAAGTTTATTCAATTCCACCCTTTAATTCTGTAAATTTTATTTCTTAAGGATTTAAAAATCGTAAATAATGACTATTTACGATCAAGTGAGGTGCCGTTTGAGTTTCAATACTTGCAAAATGAAATTCTTTATTGTTGTTGTGTTGTTATCAAGCAAAGAAAGTGAAAAGATCTACTTCGAAATTTTAAATACAATTTCTTTAATACTTCCTCCTTACCATAACTGAAACTATCTGACAGACCTGATAGAAAAAGAAATATTTGCTACAAAGATGTTTCTGATTTGCATAACTTACAAACTTGACATGATCTCAGTTAGTAAATAAACCCCTTCACGCGGCTGGTATATCACTGTATATCAGAGGATAACGCCCGAAGCTGAGAGATCGTCAGAAAACTGAACAGTTCGCTTCTCGGCCAATGGTGAAATTTTGACGGTAATCTTTAATCTCATATCAATAAGCCAGAAAGGAGTTTATTTGTTTTACAACCCTCTGTTTAATTTCTGAAACGCGCGCGCTTTACTGCATATTTAACAACTATTCCACGAGCGCGCGTTGGATATGGGGCGCGCAATGCCGAGTGGGCTAAAATCATCTCATATCCAACAAGCGCGAGTGGAATAATTGTTTTATTAAAAAAAAAAACACACATGAGAAATTTTGCTAGATTTTGCTGATTACATAGAAGATCATGGTCTCTATTTCTCGGGCATGGTATAATGGCTCATATACCATGGCCGTTAAGGTAATCAAATCATTCGAATTACATTATACAATGATCTAGTTCTTAATAAACCAAGCTAGACCTAAAACAGTGACGTTTTATGTTATGGGTTTACTGAAGGCTGAACTGCAATGTGGAAATCTGAAACTTCAGAGTTCGTTTTGCGTTCTAAAACAATATAGCTTTTAATTAAAAGGGATTTGCTGAGGCAAAGACATGCAAAAATTACAGAGAGATTTAAGGCTCGACGTTTCGGACTCCATTATCAAGAGAAACAATATAATAGTGTTTTATCAGTAACACCGAGTCTTGAAAATAAGGGCGAGCGATCAAGCAAAACGGTTCGATTTGCTATTTCCTTTCTCAATCAGAAAAATAAAAAAAGACGTCGAAGTGTTTTTTCTTGCTTTCAAGTCAAACGTAAGGCTCTTGATTAAATGTATAACATGTTTTCTTCCATAATTATGAAGGCTTCAAAGTAAAAAATTAAGAATCTTGACAGCATCATAAACAATCGTCGAGGAGGAGAAAATAGTTATTGACTGAGCCAAACCAAAATATGGCAGCAACTCAAACAATAAGTTCTTGTGCCGATTCAACTTTAACTGACTGCAAAATCAACACGATAATATTCAATGGTAAATGTGTGATATTTAATCCCGCTTAAATCCCACATTTTCTCTGCTGCGATTATCTATGAGTGTGACTCAAATCAGCAAAAAAAAAAAAGGAAATTCGCAATTTCCTCTCATAAGCCGGCCATACAGTTGCGAAATGCAAATGCATTTCATAATCCTTTTCAAATAGCAAAATGGTCAGAAGGAAAATTATTTTCGTAAAACATATAAAAGGAAGAGAACGTTTCAAAAGGAATCATGCAGATCTCAACATTTATGAAATATTTTCTCGAAAATACATCAGCGCTGAAAGTTTCTTTTCATGATATAAGAAGATAATGTCTGAAAAAAAAAACCTTAAAAGGGTTAACATTCATACAACAGGAATGAATACCCATGGTAACAATGTGGTTTTTCATTTTGGAATTGTGTTCTGATGAAAAAACATATATGTGTTCATGATTTTGTCTCCTGTACATAATCGCACTGGAATAGAACATTTATAATTATAATGTTACACCTGAAAACAAATTATCTACCTAAGCAACTTTTTTGTGTGATAAATATACGGATTGAAACACTATTCTGTGTTTCTCTGCTCGAAATGCTCGTTTCCGTATAATCTCGAACGGTGTTTCTCGCCTCTTGCAACAAGTTGAATCGATTATTTAGACATTATTTAGACAAACTCATATTTCAAGCCATGAACATGCACTAAATTACTTTTTCATTAAGATCACTCATCACTTAATTATTGAAAAAAAAAAACCCTTGATACAACAAGCTTTTCTTATGTTAAATCTAAAAAAAATTGAAAACATCGCTTTCGTGCAGTAGCCCACTATATGCAATTATGCTCCTATTGGGCGGAAAAACTTGAATATAGTAATAGTCAGTTTTTCTCCTAACGTACAATTTATTGTAATTTTCCATCTTCCTGGAAATATGTTTTCATTACCAGAATTGATAGTGAAATTGCTTTTGGTGCTGTTATTATGCTGTGCCAGTGTTGGGGGAAGAAGGCTTTTTTGAATTTAAACTAAACAGAAATGGCAGCTTAACAGCTTCGCAAATCAAAGGCGTTCGCGCGGTACCGCGTCTGACACTTGTAAGTAAAATACAACCAATAAGATTTATTCATAATTCACTCAAAAGACTCAACTGTCACTTTAAACACGCTGAAACAAAGGTACGCATACATCAATAAATGCACTTTTGAGAAAATGCCAGCCTATTGGTTAGTCTACATTTAGCTCATCGTTTCACAAAACAGTGATTTTACTTTATGAAATAAATCTATTTAAGCCGTAAGCAAGCTTTATGCAAATTATTCTCGTTTCAGTCGTGCTTGTAGCCCAGCAGGTGTGTATTCCAGTGACCGCTTGGAAATTTGCAGTGTTTTAGACAAAATGTATTCACATACACGGCCTGAGATCGAAGGAGTAAATAAGTAGTCTGAGTGATCATGAGGTCAGTATATACGTAATGCTATTGACTGACTTAATAGTTATTTCATTTAAAACATTTGAATCGCTCAAACACACTCTATACGACATTTGATTCAAAGGTGTAGAAATGTGAAAATCATTCCAATATTTTTCGAGTTGTTTGATCACAAAATACATCTTCAAAAATTATTAAATATTATGAAGAATATGGCACTGATCCTCCGTAATTACTTGTTCATATATATACATATTTAGCAACATTTTATGTAAACGTTATTTAATCGAAATTCATTCTCTTATTCAGTCTATCAGTTTGATTTCTTCATTTCCGATATACTAGCACTTAACAATTATCCTGCGATATCGCCTGAGGCCGAAGGCCGAGTTGGCTATAATCAGGGGATATTCCGCAAGATTGAGCGGGATAATTGTTTTATCATTGAACACAGAGATAACAAAGCACAGTTTTGTTGCCGAAAATCTGGAGACGATCTTTATTTTGCCATATTTCTCCCCGACACACGAAATTACGTATATCGCAGGATATCTGTTGACCACGGACGACGAATATTCAGCGCACAATGACCATATTTGGGCAGTGTTACAATGTGTTGAGTAATAATATTCAATATCTACTCCTTTCTGAGTATAAGTCACAAAATTGTTCCTCTTACTGAGTAACAAAATCCCACTATTCGGGATCACATTTTCCCTTTATCCATAATCATCTTCTCACGCACGTCTTCTTCATCTCCATCTTCTTTTCTCTTTTGATTTTTAACTTGTCGCTTTGACAACCAAAACGGAAATATCCAAGCAGCCTTCCCACACTGCGCATGGCGCGGCATTTGCCTCTCTTATTCCACTGACTGGAAGTTTTTCGTATGACTGATTTAAATTGTCGCCAATGTTTCTCAGTTGGCTTGCCACTGATTCAATTGCATCCATGGTTTCTCTGTCCTCTGACTACAAGGATGAACTTTCTGACTCGTCGCTTTGAGATATTGCAATTCTGTCATCCATACTTTGTTTCAAGTATCCTTCCTGTTTCTGATAACCTGTAAAGCAAATATTAACACAAAATTATTAATTATAGACCAACGGTGTAGTTTTCGCCAACTAGATTGTGGGTTCGATTTTTTTCTTTACTTCCAAAAAAGTGACATTGGATAACGAGAAATTCACGTTTAAAACTTTCAAATTTCCGCCCACATTTTTTCATCAGCATATTTCATCGATCTCATTTTCGCATTCACAAACTGTGGAAGAAAAAGATCCTTAAAAGAATATAATAACAGTAAATATCAAAGCAGGATAAACGAAATATACTAACTAATTAACCGTTGAATTCTCAAAAAAGCGACACGTTCACTGCACTGCTGAGAAGTTTTGCATTCGAAAAAGGCGAGAAATGGTCACAGATGAATACGTTTTGAAACTAACGATTGGCATTCAGATTCAAAGAAAAATAAGCCCTAAGTTCAACCTACCTATACTTTTGGAGTGGGATAGATTTTCAATGCTTATTTGTACCTTTCTTCCTCCCGCTGTAACAGGTAATAACAGTTGTGAATTAAGCGAGATGCACTGCATGCCTATTTATCAAAACACGAAACGCAATACAAAGATCACGATAAATCACGGAACGCCAAAATAAGCTTTGAAGTCCTTAGCAACAAGAACTCACGAAATGGGCACTTCAGGAAAACATCACGAGAGATACTTTTTATGCTAACAGATTCACATGACAGCATCAAGAATATACAACAATGTTCATTAAATTTCTTACGTTAAATAGTTGTTTAAAGTGTTCATAGCAAACTCACCAAGTTCGTTTAACAGTGTCGTGTTCTTCTCTGCTAAGTAAGACGGCCGCGCTGTTGTGAACTTAAGCGAGGACGTGAATTAACCTGTTCTTCTTAAGAAAGTGTCCTAAATATTGTTTATCAGTCACGAGATGTATTATGCAATAATTTTTTATACATGCAAGTTATAAGTGACATATTCAGCTTTTTTGACAGTAAAGGCCCACAGTCGAAAGTGACGCACAATTTTGCCATGTCAAATTGAAAATGCCTTTTTTGGCGCAACCAAGCCTGTTCATGTCATATCCAGAACAGTAAATCATGGCAAACATTAATTATATCGGGCTTATATAAACTGTAAGACTTGAAGTGGTCACTTGCTTGCACTTTCAGTATCTTCCATGTGTTTCCACAAAAGAAGCATTTTTTTTTTGCTTCCTCCGAACATTTCGATGGCCTAAAAATTAAGAGTTTTAAATGTTTCAGATTGATTTTGTTTCTTGAAAAGTAGATATGCAAAAGAAGAGTATTTATTGTTAACTTTTCGTATCGATTTCTTCATCACAACTCGTTGATTTCTGCAGTTATCCATTAGCCTGATTAATATTGCTGTATTTTCAAAATCGATTGGGATAAAAAACTCAGACGTTTTGTACGTAATCTCGCAGAACGTTTTTGGTGACCAATTACACGAAAATGCACGTTCTCGTGATGAATTTGATTTTAATAACCGCAATCTCTAAAACTAAAACTTGTATTTCACCCAGGAAGAAAGTAATCAGGGAAAATCACACCTTTATCCCTTTTTTTTTTCTCGGCCTTTAAACCCAATATTTCAAGGACATGTATAATCTGTGATGGTTTTATCCGGCCATTCGCTTAGTCAAAATCAACAGTAAATTATAAATTCCCTGTCTCCAGAGGTAAAGTTATTATATGTAAATACACTTAACTAGATACGTTTCAACAACTACATTCTTCAAGCTCGCATTTTGAACTGCAAAATAAATAAAAAGGGTGAAATTTCCTCAGAAAAAGGCTCGGTAACACAAACCCAAAGAAAAAAAGACTTCTGACCAAAACGTATATTACCATTCATTAACCCTTTGAAAATCACTGGTTTAGTGCTGAATTGCATCTTGACTATTTATCCGAACGCTATAAACGAAACTTAAAAGCGCTACTGAGCTCTCGATTTGCTAAAGATTTAAAACCACTAACATGGTCATTTTTCATGATTGTGCTTTTTTATATTTTGCATTCGGCTGAAAAGACTTGAAAATTTTGATTTTTGAATAGCGTACAAATATAAAAAAATATATTTTTTTTAATTTAATAGCCAAAGCGTTTCGTGAAAATGTTTGAGGACTTCCGATCAGTATTTTACACCTTTAACAAAAGCCTGACTCGAATATTTACATTTAAAACACTGACAGATAAAAGGTGCAGTTTGCTTTCAGTGGTGACATTCAAAACTAATATAGACACGACTATCTTTATTATTCAAAGTTGAGAAGAAGAAAATGAATTTCCAAGACAAACAGTGACAGTTTGTATTCGAGAAATACAGTTGTCTTATTTTCAAAATTTTAATTTAAGGAACGTATCTCAATTCGTGGTCCCGGTTATTGCTTTCATTAACGACGCTATTGTGTTAAAATAGCTAAAAGGCACAATATATAGTTATCCCATCTGTTTTAATATACGAGTTCCGTTTATTTGCAGATATATAGTTTTTCGAAATTATGAAAGTTGGAAATATAATAATCTTTCATCGCTTTTACTCAATAGTTAGTCCTCAACAAAAATGAACTGTACAAATGATATTTGGGAAAAGAAGATGTGCTTTCACTAGAATTTTTAAATTTCAAATTTTCACCTAACACCTGGAGGGTATCGGGGAGAAGGAACGAATGCAATTTATTCACAATTTACTTTAAATGTCATTTTAAAAACACGCAGCTAAAATGAAAAAGAAAAGACGGTTAAGATTAATGATTACGATTCCTGAAAAGCGATATTCATTGGCTAGCCTGTTTTAGCACCTCTTTGTGATATTGATGCCTCTATTGTGTTTTTTCAAATTAACAGTAGAAAATTTCATCTGTGCGAAGTTTTTATGCAAATTGTTTAAGTTTCGGTTAAGCATTTTTTTTCTGTGAAATTTGTGTCTCAGATGAGATGATTAATACGAAGTCAATAACCCTTCTGAATCCCTAAATTTCAGTTTTGTAGCTGGAGAAATAATTCTCAAGAGATAATCAATTGCACCTGGCTTTAAAGAGTTTTTTAATTCTAAAACACACAATAAAGACGGGGTTTTATTTTCCTTCCTATTTATTTATTTACTCCAAACAAACTTGATTGTTTTAATTCCAGAAATATTCCTTACGATGAACTTGCAATAATACCAAAGAGTAAAATTTAATAGTTTTAATATGGTTTACAAATGAAATGCTTTCACCGATAGTAAAAATATTAAGAAAACAAGACTTTCAATCTATTCTGCATAGATGTAAATGTTTCAATCAAACGTATCGTTCAACTTCCGAAAAATGAATATATCTCGTTTTGATGTCAGCTGTTTACCTTTGTATCCTTGTGTTAATTACACTCCGTAATTAAATTCGTTCAGGAAGCAATGCTATTCGTCTTTCCTTTTTTCCTCCTTTCCACGCAAAATAATTTGCAGCTAGATAAAACTATCCTTCCATCAATATCAGCTCCTTTTATCTGAAACTTCTTTTTCTTTTCCTGAATTTTCAGCTCAATGATTTTGTTAACAAGACAACCAAGTTTAACCATCCCTCCAGCACTGCGCATGGCATAACTGCATTGACTCCACTGTTGCAAGATATTTCGTACGACTGGCTCAATTCGTCTCCGATGGCTGCCAGTGTGTTAGCGACTGTTTTAACTGTCACCTTGGATTGTTCATTTACTGTCGCCACAGCGGTGAAGCTTTGTTCTACGTTCCAAGAGAGATAACTTGGTCCATCCATATTTCATTGAAAATTATAACTTCTGCAAGTGATTCCCTGCAAAAAATATATATACAGTACTATCTTCAACAAATTCAGTTTTGAAGAAATATTTCAAAGCGTGAAAATTCCCAGTACAAGTGAGTGGATACAAACTTGGGTTTGATTCCCGCTCGGGACAACATTTTTGTTTTTATTTTGTTTTTTGCAAGTAAGGAGTGTGTCGAAAATCATCACACATAGTTTCATATTAAATATTCATTCACCAGTAAGTTCCCGCAAATTTTATGGCAATGAATATCTTATCTGTCGTAAGCATAGTAACATTTGGAACAAAATTTCTTAAATTATGTACACGATGTAAGATTTATCATGATTGCGTTAAAAAAAAAAAAACAAGAAAGCAAATTGTAAATCAGTGAACATTGCTCCAAGAAATTCTTCACCTACCCAGCTACCGAAGGAGTGCTTATTGAGCGTAGTCGAATGTTCGCGGATCGTTTTTTTTTAACTTAGTTCTTGCTTGTCACTGTAGCTGGTAATAACAGTTGTGACTGATTATGCGAGTTGCACGGCCAATTTATTGGTCACAGCAAATCAGGAAACACGAAACACGGGCAAAACATCACGAAAAATCACGCAACGCGAAAGCTAATTTGTAGCCCTTGCCAACAACAACTCACAAAGGGGCAGCACGGAACAACATCACGAGAGAGAATTTTATTGAAAAAAATTAACATTGTAATATCAAGGTTAAATCAGATTCTTTAGTTGAATTTCCTAACCTTAAATAAGGCTAGGAAAAAGCTGTAGTGAACTCACCAAATTCATTTTATCTTGTCGTGTTTTGCACCGTGAGTTATTAAATGGGCCGCGTTGTTTTCAAAACTTTTGCGTGGATGTGAATTAACTCGTTCTCAGAAGAAAGTGTCATTAATACAGTTTATTAGTCACGTCTCTCGATGTTGTCCTTGTTTCAACTAAAAAAAAAGCAACGCCTCAGCTAATTTGCATGCGTCATTTAAGGTTGACTACTGAAACTCGTTGTGCCATTCAGGCGACAAAAACACACTTTTTCGGATGTAAAACTAAAAACGTAATCGAGGTACTTGAGGGTGCGATTGTGGTAGCGGCGGTATAAATACGAGAAAACTCGACCACAATCATATTACCAGTGGTTTTATTTTTTTTTTCTTTGTGTAAAACAGTACCTAAGTTTTTTTAACGAAACACGGAGCGTTGTTAAACAAACCTGACGTTAACGTATTTTAACACATGAAGATTTCGATATCAGTATCTTTTAACATTTTATAAGTTGGCTTAGCACAATTTGACGATCGGCGTAATGGAGGTGATTGCAGTTTAAACAGTGATTTTGTCTGAATTGATAAAATACGTGATGTTCAAGTTCATATGACTTGTTCAAAGAAAATTTATCTTTGTTTTGTTAACGTTTTGTTATGCGTTAAAAATTGTTCTCCCTCTGTAGCTCTCAGTTAAAAGTATATTACCGATTTCCTGTCTTTATCCTTATAGTTATTGCATGAAAATCCAGAAATCAGTCCCAAAAACGAAGTTTTGCTCTCTCTACGAGATAAAAAAATGAAAAAAGAAAAAAAAGATATGACCCTTAAAGAACCATAAAAGGCCTAAAAGCTCTTATTTCCGTAAACTCCTATTTAAAATGACGTTTCCATGGTAACAAATACTGCCATTTTTCATCGGGATTTTACTTAGTGGCGTTGATAGAAAAAGCATATGCTTATTATTCTGCTTTTCGTACATGTCTCATTCATATTCAAATGCGTATTCAAAAATATATTCGCCGTAAGAGAAATCCTTCTCTTTTTATGATTCATTTTACGATGTCTTGTTTAATATTGCTTGAAATTAGCCGTACAAATCTTATCTTAATGCTGTAAATTTCTTCGTGTAAGTTTCTAAATCGTGTTAAGCGGTAGTTGTTTTTTCACTCATGTTTTGAAGAATAATTAATATTGCTTTAAAGAATCATTAGCGGAAACGGAAATGTTGAACAGTGCCTATTTGAATGCAATAATTTAGAGTTTCATCTACAGACTCAAAGCATAGGACCACATTAAAGGACTGAAGATTCACTGGCCATTTCAAGCAGGTGTACAAACCAAAGGCCTGTTTCTCAACACAGTGCCCGAAGCAACATTTAAGAAACAAGTCATTCCACTCGTTTAAATTTGGGAGTGTTGGTTAAGTTTTATGGTTATCACTTTTGTACCAACTACGTACTTTTCAACTTCACTCAAATCTAAACTAAATGGAATTCATTTCTTTTTTATCAAATTTCTCAATGATATTCGTAACTTTTATCGTTCCGTTTGACCACAGTTACAATTGGATCGAAGTTTAAGGCAATAAAAAAAAACTCAGTGGTAGTTCTCCATGATAAGAGCTCTGATCAATAGATTGTTCAAAATAGAACTAGAAATCGAAAAGTAAGACTTTATAGACGCAAAATTTTTCGACGATGGATTATTCCAAAAATCGCTACTATAAATATGAAAACAATCTATGTTGTGTTACTATATTACTACTAGTACATAAGTGCGTTTCTATCGATTTGTGGATTTACTTTGAATATATGATATGCTGAAAGGTAATTTCAAATATTAGTCGTGTATAATTGTTACATGTGAAGCAGATCGCGAGTAAAACGAATCACTAACAATCTAAGAATGATATATTGCGATTTTCCGATCATAATATACCGATTTTATGTTAATTATCAGAAACATAATCCTTCTAATAAATCATCACAATACAAAACATATCGTGGATAAAAAACAAAAGTAATGTCACTTTGTTCTAAAGAATGGTTAAAGTTCTCACATAAGTTCAAAAAACAGCGCGGCAGCCCTAGTTCCTAGAGCAAAACACGACACCAGTAAACGAACCTTGTGAGTTTACAGTGAATTGTTTTAATCAAGATGTAAGCTCAAAAAATTAAATAAATAATGTTAGATACTCCTGATTATAGAAAGTAAATTTCTTTTCAATAAAATTATCTCTCGTGATGTTGTCCTGTGCTGCCCTTTCGTGAGGTATTGTTGCTGAGGACTACAAACACGATTCACCGTGATTTTTCGTGATGTTTTGACCGTGTTTCGTGATTTTACCCGGCTGTTGTGAAGTGCAAAACAAGGATAGCAAGAGCAAGCTTCGAAAATTAATACCGGTCCTGATTCCAAAAGGACTTGCATCTTGCTCAGGTCAGTTTACTTCAAATTTCCATCGTCCTCATTTTCTGGTTAAAATAGTTAATTCTATAATAATTATTCATCTTAAGGCGTTCTTACGTTTTTGACTAAGATAACATTTTGGGTAGTCAAAATTGCCTTTATGAACACTACATTTAACGCTTTCAGCTATTTTGTTCCTCTGGGCCCAGTTGCCCGAAGGATGGTTAGCGCTAACCCAGGATAAATGCCATGACAACCTATGGGTTTTAATACCTCTTAACCAATGGTTAGCGCTAACCATGCTTCGACCAACTCAGCCCTGTATATTGAATTTTGTAATTTTACCCATTTAACTTATTCATTGATATAACAGAAAATAGCTGCTCCTAGCATGGCATAACATAGATTTTGACGAACCTGTTAATACATATGGCTCCTTGCTTGCTTAGCTTTAATGTTCTGCTAGACTTGGTGGTAGAGTGGCGGTCAATGTCCGATAGAAAGCTCTCGATCACCTAAAAGAACTTGATGGCATGGATTGGTAAAGTCCCTTTCCTCTGTCACCACCCAATTGTATAAAGTGTGATTCTCAATTATATGGTCTACCTATCTATTTTCCGTTGTGTAACATTTCTAAGGGTAATTTGCCAAGGTGATGAACAGACAAATTCCCCAAACCAACAGGAAGGAAACGTATACTAGTCGACAAGGAGAATCTTGATACATGATCTCTTATGTTCTTAGGCAACATATCATGGTATGGTCGTTGCAGTTGCCGAGATGCATCAAGTTTTCGTACATCTCTCTTGTACGCCTTTTCTCAAGTCAGCCAATCAAACTGCCCCGTACGTACAAAGCTGCTTGCACTGCGAACTCGACAGGGAGGACGAACATGACACGAGTCCTTCCGAGGTCAGAGAAGCTGACGAAAGGTGTTTGGGTTGTCATCGTAAATCATCCATTGAGTTAAACTCTTTGTATGAAAGACTCCATGGAACGATCTGTAACGACGATTTTTTAACCTCGCCAAGATCTTTCACACCTCAGAGAGAATCTAGGAAAGAACGTGTCAGACCTAAAACTACCACCGCTGTTGGTCGTTCAGCAAGACTAACCCGTTATAACCGGTTAGGTGGGTCAAATGAAGCTTTGTTGGGGTACTCTCGCTCAGTCAGTGCGCATGGTGCTGCTCAACCCACTCGTCCGATCACGGCCAAGCCTGGGTCTACTATTGAGCGTACACGCGCGCGCACGCCGCAAACTACTTCCCAGTCTTCTTCAGGCGAAGTTTCTCTCCCGATATTGGCGCAGCAACGAGGCAAACGGACGCATCCACTGGATAGAGGCTCTGCGCCACGAGTTAAAACAAAAATATCCGTTAGAGATTTTACTCTTTAACAAAATGGATAATAAGTGATTACGGAAGTGTTTGAGACTTAACAGGCCAGCGTTAAAACGTTTGCTTTCTGTCTGACCTCCAACTTTCACGCGCTGAATTCCTCTCTTAGGTCATCGAATTCTGTCGAACTCCATTCACGAGAAGCGACGAGAATTTTAGAATGCGCTTTTGTTTGCCCGTTAACGCTTGTGGACTCCGATTGACTCTCACGTGCTCACTTGGAACGTAAATCTGCTCAACGTAGAATAAGACTTCAAACTTAAACTACTAATCTATTATAAACATAAACTCTCACTTGAGCGACTATTTGAGATCAAGAGTAAATTTTCTTAAATCATTCAGATGTCTTTGCACTTTGTGTAAGACCCACACCTCCAGTCGTCCAAGTGACGTTAAAATATTCCCATGTATATGTAAGATATTTAGCCTAAAATATAATATATATTATTTTTATGTTTATACAATAGGAAATTCTACTTTCTTTTCTCGTTGTTTTAAATGGGCCGTATCAAAATTTTAAGTTATTTACAGAGATAGAGCTGCGGGATTAAGGGCTTAGACGCAAATTATCGCTGCGATATTATAAATTGGTTTCATGGCACAAAAACAAACTTAGCCTTAAGGACGGTGCCTACTAATACCGACGTATTTTTGCGCGGTTTATGACTATTCGGGAAAAGCAGATCTTAGCAAGGGCTATTGGAATCCAAAAAGAAAATTGGGGGTAACCACGCGTTTTTAAAGATAATTAAACAACAATAATTCTGAGAAGCCGTAAAATACAAAGTAATGGATGACGTTTTTTTGCAAATTGAAGCTTTATTATCTCTGAAAAAATGCATGGCTTACCCCAATTTTCTTTTTGGATACCAAGAGCACTTGCTGAGTTCTACTCTCTCCGCAAAGTTTTAAACCGCGCAAAAATATTCCTGTATTAGTAGGCACCACCCATAGGAAACCCGAGTATCTCGAGATGCGCAGTAACAAAAGCAGGCACCGTCCTTAAATTATGTCTCAAGCTACTTCAGCCACTATTACCACAATTCTTTCCAATGGTGGGCATGCAATCAGGAAATACGGTACTTGGCTTCCAAAACAATGAGAACAGAGATGGTTCGCGCCGAATAGCGCATTTATTGTAAAATATTCAAATAAGCTATAAAACGCGTATGCGATTTTTATGTTATGCGATGAAAGTGAAGAATATTTCCTAAGAAAAATTGAATTAAAAAATAAGTGCAGAATTTTTAAGACATTTAATATGAATAAAACTTCAATTTTCATATTGTCTTTGATGGTGTATACAAGTGTCTAAGATATAAAGCTTCTAGAATTGCGAGTCGAGTTCTGCACCTGTTCTAATTTCTATTTTTACTGGACCCTAACAACCTGCTGCTCCATTGTTGTTAAGTCTGGCAGCTTTGCTTTGTTCTCTCAATCAATAATGTAAAACTTTGCATACGGTGAATATCGCCCCAAACAGCTAATTTGGCTAGTTCAAGCATCTGTGACATTTCAGCGTGTCTGTCATAGACGTCTTCGAGGGTAAACGCACGTAATTTATTCTAATTCAGTGAATCTTGTGAACAACAGTACGAGTTCAGCGAGCATAATACTGCTAGTAAGGACGTGTGTTTGACTACCGGACGACGGTTCATTTTGCACGGAGCCTAACTTTTTCCTGGGACCTGCAAAAAGGGGTAAGTAGACGTTAATTAATTTTGTTACCACGAGAATTAACTGAATGTGAAAAGTATTGTCGTCCGTAAGCTGACAACGTAACCTAAATAGAAAGCGATTGCGGACCTGTGGTAAACCGGGTAAAATTTTGCGTGTTTACGCAATCGAAAACCCACAAAATTCAAACTTCAATTACCAGTGTCATATATTTCAACTTACAAAAAATCATTGTGAATAAACCCGTTGGATTCGAATGTTGTGAAATCGAACGGACTGACGGTAGCCTAGTCCCTAGGCCTTCTCTCGCTTCGTTGTCTGGGCCTAAACAAGCGAGAAAAGCCTGGGAACTACTGGTATATCCGACTGCTATCCAACCTCGTTCCCAGGGTCTTCGCGATATTTTAAAAAGTGGACGATGACCCTGGGACACGCTAAAAAAATTCTCCACAAATCGTACAGTGTATTTTTGACACGTGACACTAGATTTTCCTCTTCGTTACACTGCTTTCCGGGATCAAATATGGTATTAATCTCGTACCCAGATCTCCCACGGTCAGGCGGAGGGGAGATCTGGTAAAGTTCGATTTCAGGCCCGGAATACGGGCCTGCCCATCATCCTTTGTCCACCGTGCTGAATGGCCGCCGGCTCGTAACTGTGATCATTCCTGGTGAGGTTTTCGCTTTCGAGGGTGCTCTTCGGAACGTTCTTCGGTCGAGAGGACAACAAAACTTGAAACTTAAACCAAAACGAAAAAGGCAACAGGAGAGATTGCAATCAACAAGCGCGGTAAATCACTTTTTTACTAAGATTAGTTCCTACCCTTTGTGACCATCTAGACCATCTTTGTAGTGAAAACTGTTCCAAGAACAAATCCATCGTAATTCAAATTGTGCTTTCTCCACTCAAGATCAACGTGCTTATCGACGATCAATTAAAAAGACTTAAGTCAACCGGAGTAAGCTGTACCAGTTTTCGCCTTAGATGGTAACTGTATTGAAGATACTGTAATTTACAGGCAGGGAAATGTCACATAATTTTTGTGCACCCCAAGGTAAAGGTAGCAACAGACAGTGCAGAGAGTTTTTGTTGTCGAAGCTTTATCAGAAAAATGTTGTGGTCGTTGTTGTAGATGAGGCACAATAGAGTTACTGATTGGCATCTTGGTGTTAAATTTCGCATTGGAAAGTCAAATGGTTCATGTCATATTTTCATTTGCAAATTTTCAGAAATTGTGGTCTACCAGTGATACGTAAAAATTATTTCTTCTCTTTGTAGTCTTTCAGCTGATTTGGTCACACAAATTCTCCTTCTTCCATAAGTTAATGGTTTAAATTTCCAAACCAAATGGATTGTGTAAATGCGGCAGGTTTCTTTTACAGGCCAAAGGACACAACTCAAGGTCACTGTAATAATATAATTTTATATGAACCAGCTAAACAGGGCCTCCTCCTACCTACAACAACTGTCCACTCCTATAACACCAGAAATTCTGCTAAGCTTAATTTCCACCGACCACAAGTTAACTAACATAGGCAAATTTACTTTTAAACTACTCTGCTTCTGTCATATGGGAAAGTGTTCCCATGGCATTGAAAAAAACAAAAACTTTTAACAGGTTTAAGAAACTTTATAAGGCCCACCTGATCTCTTGTCAATCAAATAATATACGTTCTGTTTAATGATCAAATATAATAGTATGTAACTATCTAATAATAATAATAGAGTTAAAAATAATAATAATAATAATAATAATAATAATAATAATAATAATAATAATATCTGCTTATATTTTGATCTTTGTTGTCGCTGCTGTTGCTGCTGCTGATGTGTTCTCCTTTTCCTTTCTTTTTGTTTGTTGTTGTTGTTGTTTGTTTGTTTGTTTGTATGTTGTTTTTTTGCTTTTTTTTGTTTTTATTTATTTATTGTTTTGTTCTTCTTTTATTAAGCTTGTCCTGTTTAGATTTCTTGCTCGGTTCAGTATATCTCGAACATACCTTAATTTACACAAATGTAATTCTCTCTTGTACATCCTAGGCTGTACAAACATTTCCTACATTTTCTAATATCTCAATAAAGCTCAGTGTCATTTCTTTGTTTACTTAAAAGTAGGTGGTGGTCAGCTAGAAAGCCTTTGCTACTTTGACCACCACACACATTTTATAATTTGTACTGTATTTATTTTTATCTTGTAATCATTTGTTGTAATACTTTTCTTTCTATGTTAATGTTGTATAAATAGTGTGAAATAAATGAACCATGAACCATCCTAGCCCTAACACCATGCTACTGTCTTGGTTATATACCAGCAAACCAGAAAGACCTGTCCGTGTAAATGGTAGGCGCCCAATTATGTCCAACATTAAAATACCGAGTACACCCTTGCTGTTTTAAAGGGTTTTTCTTTTCTCAAAAATGGAAGTTTGAATTTCTTTTGGGAAATGGAGCTACCACATCTGGATTTGGGATCTGAAGAATGTTTGGTTACTTGCAACATGTGAGCAAACAGAGCAAGTCCCTATGAGTTTCCCATTAGAGTTTTATTTGGTAGTGATGAGCTTTCCATTTCAGTGGTTCTTGATTCACCTTTATCACATAACACTTGAAACATTTTCACCTGAAATTTATGTTAAGTTTAGGGGACATGCCCCCTCGACTGCTTCTTTGATGACAAGTTAATAAAGGTTATAATTTTACACATAGGAGTCCACAGACTCGAAAATTAGAACCACATAATACACAAGTCTAATAATATTTGACTCTTGATATGAAGAACAAAGGTCATTATCTGCATTTGATTTGCAAGGCACAATGAGCTGCTTAAATAATCATTGTTGTACTGAGCATTGCATTATTTGTACATGCATAGAGGATGATACACTAAGAATAATACAAGGTTCTTTATGTCCAAAGCAGCTATCTTGGTGCTTGGACACTCACCTCTGATGGGATCCTTGATTTCAGCAAAAAAAAAATAATAACAATAATAATAGGAAGGTGTGAAGGTCTTTTGGGCTCATAAAAGTAGCAAATGGCAGATAAATAGAAAACAAATAAAAAAAATTTCCACTATTTGTTTTCCTGTGCATGTCCGTGTGTTCTAATGAACTGTCACCCATTTCTGCAGCAAAACAACAGCTTTCACAGTAAGCTGATCTTCAGTAACCATGAATTCCTAAGTATTCCTTAACCATGGCCTTCCATAGCCAGGAAACAACATTTAATCAAACTGTCAGACACAAACCCACTGCAGAGAAGTGGTGGGGAAAAGAAACTTTGAAAACAGTGTCTGTCTTGGATGAAAATTCCTTGTTGATGCCAATTCCTTGAGCAAAAAAAATTTTCTTGTATTGATATTTGCACCCATGTAAGGTCCTAACTTTTCTTAATATTAAGACCAGCAACACAAAATTATGTTCAAGGACTTTTCACACAAGTACACAAAAAATATCAGAACAGTGAACCTTGAACCTTTAAGCCCCAGTAGTGATCAGTATCAAAATTTCTCCTAATATTTATCAATACACAATCAAGGAGAGGTCATGAGATCACCAGTGGTGAAATTTCTTGATATTTCAACAGCCTCCCTATAATGCTACTATGAAAAATGGACATGTAGAGACCAGTAAGGAGAAACTGTATGTTGACACTGAGGCTTAAAGGTTAAAAGCTAATAAATACAGAGCCATATTGTTGGTGATTATCGCAGCTTCTTTTATGCTTCGTCCTTCCACCACCCCATGCGTCAAAAAGGGCTTAGTTACTTGAGAATCCCTTTTTATTCAGCCTTCTCATTGTCCATTTTCTGGTAATTATATTGTCTTATTCTAATGGAAAGAATAACAACATCCCAGTGAATGACTACAGTTTTTCTTAATTAATTGCATCTTTGTTCAGGGGGCACAACTTCAGAGTACAGCAAATGAGGAACACTTTCCTCAGTATTCCCTACAGCGAAGATTGTTGTCATGACAACAACAGCAACAGAAAAACAACCAAACTACAATCATACAAAGGTTGAATATGAAAGATTTATGGAGTACTACAAAGGCCCTCCTATCTTAACACAAAGTAATGTTGACCAGTTTGATTAAATATTTTCGCCCATAGCAGATGAACTTATCACCACCAATGTCAAAAATTAAGCCTGTCAGCCTATTATTTACTCATCATTAGTACTGTGTGGATTTGGGGGTGCCTTTTGGGTGGAAAGCTTGGGGATCACCAGTTCTACCTTACTCCCCAAATTCCTCAAAATGCACTTTTGGCTCAGTCTCATTCTCTACAGACTGACAATGAATATTATTTGCCACAATCTTTGGGAATGGGGTTTGATTCTCATTGTGTTGGAAGGATAATTATTTATTCATTTTGGTCTTCCGCAAACTATGGAAAGTTTTTTCCAAGAAAGTGGAAGAGATGGGAAGCCTGCTACATCAAAACTTTACTTTAACAACAATCATATTGGTGCAAATATTGAAGAAATGCAACCCACCATGACAGATTAGTGTAAATACCCCAGAAATCTGTGCAGGGGAAAATTTTTGTTTATAACCACTTTGGTTTTGGCTTTTGAGTGAGAAATGCAGCTGTTGTGATATCTGTTGTCCGAAATGACTGTCATTGCTCTCAATTATGTGTTGAGCTGTGTCCAGCTGTTTTAGCCCTTGAAGATATTCACATCACTGATAGGAACTTTAGGAACTTGCTTCTCCCTAGAAATCAGGTGGAAGAAATTAAGGCAGAGTTAACAAGAAAAAAAGGAGAAACTGAGGCCAGTGATAACTATTTGTATCAGAGAATGTGCTAAGGATTAACAATGGAAGTAGTAAATGAAGTGTGTTTAGTACTTCAAGGACCCCATACTAATGATAAAATAATGGAGAAATTCCCCCATCTTGAAGAAAAGAACAATGGCAAAAAGATTCTAAAAACTATAAGTGATGTCAAATCCAAAGAGGCATGTCCTCCTTTTAAAACTACTTCTTTTCTAAAGCCTATCACAAGCATAGACCTGCAAAACATTAGGTGGTGCAGACATGTAAACCAATGTCCCCATTTTTATTTTAGAGGAAGGCTAGTTTTATATTTTCGATCCAAATTTTTTTTAACTCAGCAGGTGGGAGAGAGGGGATAAAATTAAACTAACTACACTTACATAAAGAGCCCTAATCGGTTCAGTCAAGGTGTTCTCTGTTGTAGTACGGGTTTCATTACTATTATTTTGGCGGTCATAAGTCGGACATTTTTCATTTCTCTTAGCTGAGGGGTGGGAGGAACATTGATCTCACCAGATGAATAATAATATTGTGTGGACACTCTATCAATTTCTCAAAAGTCCTATGAGAGATGTTGTATGGATCTTGAAGGAATAAGCACACTGGTCTGAAAGGACTAATGTTATATTATGAAGTCTCTTAATCAAAGTCCAGTTCAATTTATAGAAGGAAAATAGTCGCGCGTGTTCAGGAACTCAAGGTAAAGTATTTTGGGGAAATTAATTTGCGTTTACTAAATAAATAATCATTTAAAAAAAATCATTTTTTGTCAAGAAATACCAAAAAAAAAAATATATGACCTACCTCCATTTTATCCCCCAAAGTAAGCAAGCTTATATCCATCGTGTTGGAAACTTGTGTAATTTGGCAAGGCCGTTTGAACGCTACTGCAAACTCTTTTCGGCTAAAGTCGCTGTTGTCTTCCGAGAAAACAATCTCTCACTGTTCTCTCCCCACACAAAGGGCATGTATATGTATTAAAACGTTGCATGACAATCTTAATCGAAGCGAAAACTTTTCCGTTTGTTTCTTCCCCGAACTGAGCGAAAACCAAACACAGAAGGAAAGAGCCAATCACAGAGCAGATTAGAATGAGGCATTCTTAATTCTGGTAACCAACCAGAAATGGCGTTGTATCGAACTTTACCAGATCTCACATTTCGACATTCCCGAACCGACGACTGAGACCGGGGTACGAGATTAATATGGTATCCATCCGGCAGTCATATTTCATCTACAAAAGTGTAACAAAGACAAAAATAACGTGTGAGTCACGTGACAAAATACTCCCGAAAAGGTCTTCCCCGTCATCCTCCATTTTGAAGATCACGATGACCTTGGGGACAAGATTGACTGTTATCCCTGCGACTCTTACCTTCACGCCGTTGTTTCACGCCTTTGTGATCACCTGTGCGATTCTCGGTTCTCTCCTTTAAAGTAATCACGTATTTCTGGCGGTAATAGCAGCTGAACGGATAATACAATTTGGGTGTGTGCGAGACTATCACCCGTGAATTATTCAACGGTAACGAATTTTCCACGACGTTAGAAAACTTAATGTAATTCTCTAATTTCCCGTGAGTTGTCCCTCGCGTTGTTCCACAACCTTGAAAAGGAACTCTAAAGATGGCCCTTCTTTCTGTCACATGATGTGGTTGACATGACGTGTGTTGTAGATGCAGCGAAGATGGCTTTATCTGTGGAATGTCTTGCAGATCCATTGATAATAACATGACATCATTCAGGCAGTGTAAAGTGACTCTTTCTTTGCGTAAAATTGGCACAGATTGAGCTGAAAGTTGTGAATCATAAAAAGGTTGTATTTGGTTAACAAGAATCATGGCTAAATGGCTCAGTAAATAAGAACAGATAAAAAACTACATACACATATCGGATCAATATTGTTTTCTGGGCACCCGAGCAATATGAGTCCATCTTTTTCAAGTAGTAACTACGTTCTGCCAAGCAATGTTATTTTTACTGTCTGGGAATGTCACCAACTCGTGTTGCAAGAAAAACAACAGGAGACATTTTTTTGGAAACTGGCCGAATTTAAAAGCATAAGATTCAGTTTTTTAACTCATGTTTTATTAATGATGTTTTGCTTTCACATGCATGGCTAACACACCCCGTTGATAGCAAATTGACAACCCATGTAAAGTTGATGGATAGTTTATACGGGTTGTAACGTGACGTGAGATATAAATAAAATTTGTCCTTAATTGTTTAGCTTCTGTAGATCGCGATATTGCATCCTTGTAGCTATTGTAGTCACGAAAACAGGAACGTTTTCTTATTCCTTTTCAGTCTAAAACATTAGATCATCTCTTGTTAGAAACTCACATGCATACTTATGATATTTGAATGAACGATGCTTAAACAAAGCCAAGAAAACTTAAACTTTAAAGTTACGAGTATTGAATCATCATGTGTAATATTTTAAATATATCAATGCAAAGGCACTTCCATGGATGATGATATGTCTGCCAAGATACAGCTCAGCTTTATATCATACGACTTGTATGGCAAAAGAAAAATAATCCATTTAAAGAGCACCTACTTGTAATTGTTGAAATTACTGCTGTGATTAGGGCGAAGATAATAGTTGCACCTTCCATGATACAGACACTCAGCCTTAAACGTGTTCGTGTGTTTAATACGGCGGGTACTTGTAAGTGGATAAAAACTGGCAAGGTTTAGCTTCGATATCGTCTCATTTGACAATTGTTTGGCACAGGAAGTGAAAACAATTCCTAGGGGGGTATTGCATGGCAAATAACAACCTCCCCTCCCCCCACCGAATCCTCCCTGCCTCACACGCACACACACAACCCCAATCAAGAACGTCCATCTCGGTTTAACACCACAAATGTTTGCATTTTTCTCACTTGAATAAAACATTTAATAACTGATCAGCCCTTGACAGTATTTTTTCTGTTTTTAATATTGTTTCAAAGAAGTGGTCAGTTTTCGGACCAGGGGGCCGTTTCCTGAAAGTCCCGGTAACTTACCGGGCCCGATAAGTCTCTTTGGTAATAAATATTTCTTAATAGAAGTCAATTTTTGTTAGCTTTGAAGACTAAATTTTAAAATCTTATACTTCTATGAAAACATTGGCCAAGTACCATGTCTGTAATCACTGTGTAAGCGGCGAAAAAACATTTAAAAATATACTTATCGGGCCCGATAACTTACCGGGACTTTCGAGAAACGGCCCCCAGGACAGATCATAACCGCATCCTGGATGAGGATGGGAGGGGAGGGTATTTCCTTCTTGAAATGGGAAACAAACTCTGCGTCTACCCAGTGTTTGTAATATAATAATATATAATAATGTAATAATAAATGTTATTTAACCAGAGTGACCTCTTCAGCATAAAATGCTGATATCAATAAGGGCCCTGCAGAAAAGAAAAAAGCCTAAAAAACCTAAATTAACTTTAAAGGTAATTCAAAAAGTTATTAATAATTCATAAGCCCATTGACCTATCAAATGGTCGATAAAACATCACGCGCAGTGGTTTTAACACCCGATAAAACCTCCTCTTTACTAGTATGCGGTGTTAAATATTTTTCTCGTATGCTAATTTCCAACGTTCACAAAAGCATCATTGTTATGAACGAGTCTCTTGACACACGCTTTTCCAGGATGTTTTTGAAGCCTTTCAAAAAACTCGCAGCACGTGTTTTATCGGGTCTAAAACCACTCGGCTGCGCCTCGTGGTTTTAAAATTTCGTAAAACTGCCGAAAACTAATCCCTTTCGTTTTCGGAGGGGCAAATATCCCGATAAAAAGACGAGCTAAGGTCAGCTAGCATTTTCGTAAAGCCGACAACAGCTAGCAAATTCGGTGCATAAGATCGTGTTCCCTAAAACTTTCTGCCACTTAAATTTTCAACTATAGCATTTAAACAGATCAAACTGAGTGTATTAGCTTACGAAAATATTTGCCATTAAAAGGTAGGAGACAAGATTTGAAGTGTTTTTCTTAAATATATATTGTTATTGGGTCCCCTGGATCAACGCATTTGCATTAACACAATACCAGCCTGATATTGGCCTAAGCTCCCACGAGTCTCCTGTAGCTCAGTGGTGGAGCATCCGAACTAGTTATCGGAAGGTCTTAGTTTCGACTTCTGATAGGAGCACTCGGATTTCTTTTTTACGAGTATGCCTGTATCACTTTCTAGAACAATACATCATTCTAATTCATTCACCAGGCTTGAAATATACCATCACATTCACTTCATAAGCCTGCTATTCTTGTAAATTCACTATATTCGTTTTGGTCTTAACGTGAACATTATTTGAGCAGTGATGCAACAGGCATTGCAATACGATAACTACCCTATTTGTTAAAATGCAAGTGCTTCAAAAATTGTGTCAGTTACTTACGAGTAGATATATATTTAGCTTGTTTGAAATACTTAAAATCCAAAGGAAATGCTTTAAGTTACCTACAATATATATGCATGGTTTAAATAAATTATTCCAGAAGCGCGCGTTGGATATGAGATGACAGATAGCTAAAGAAAAGAGTTGGCTATAGCCATCAAAGAAGCGAGAGTGGAATAATTTTTCATTAAAAGCAATCAAGAAATATTGTCAGATCTTGCTGGTTTGGCCTAGCAAGAACAATGAGAAGAAAATTTAATGGTCGCTATTTCTCGGGCATGGTAAAATGGCTCATATACCATGGCCGCTAAGCTAATCAAACACCTGGAATTGCATTATACAATGGTCCAGTTTTTAATAATAAGTGGTCACGGACCATTACAGTATTATGCACGAGTCGTAACCCTTTATGAGTCATGTATGGCCTTGCTTATCACAAAAATGCGCTGCTTATTCAATTAAATGCCAAACTTTTTTCCGGAGAAAAATTGTTAACGAATAATACAAACAACAGAGGGTTTTCGTCTGCGGGCTGATCGATCTCATAGTTGTCCCTTAAAAATATGATGCTCTAAAAGTAGCATTACAATCCCTTGAAGACAGCCAACTGTCTCGCGAAACTAAAACTAAAATTCACTTTAATGACGTCAATTCAAATGTTCATCGATCGAGGTAACAAACTTGTATCAAGTTGCCTTAAGAAGGAAATTTACCGTTTCGTTTTCAGGATCGAAAATTTATGTTCAAGTACTAGCTTTCGATTCCCTCACGGAATCTTTGTCAAGTGGTGTTGGACGTTTCTGTCACATGATTAAGTTGATAAACTAGAAATACGTGACTCGCAAAATCTTGCGAAGCTAGGGGTAGGTGTACAGTTGATTTGTAGTGAAGAAAGGGGCAAAGGCAGGTAGAAAATATCAATGGTCGCGTTTTCTCCTTTGAACAGCCCCACCCTGGTGAAATTGGTTTGACCACACCCACTCTGTGTGATGTCATTCTCACAGACTATGGGAGTGATACACTGTAGTTAACAGCACGTTAGGGATACAGCATTAGAAATGTGAAGGAGGGGCGGGGGGGGGGGGGGGGGTGTCCCAAATAAGGTTAAAAAAATCGTGGAAAACCAACATGTAGGCAAAGAGATCCTGCATTGGAAAAGAAGTATGGAAAAGGATTGCAGCTTTCTGGTTGTGAAAAACAGACATATCTTTCCAGACAGTCCTCCCCCTCACAATTGTAAGGGTGCATCCCTGACCGGAAGGTTCTATAAATTGCATTGATCTCCTTAGTCTTCACGGATTTGAGAAGTACTCACTCAATAGTGTAAGCATTTAACAGAGGGTAAAATAATAGATACCATGGCCTTTGTTAAGTGTTACCCTGCGCAACGGTCTCCCTTTCCCACCAATCCTTTCACTCACAGAAGTGATCTGCATTATTTTAAATGCTCCTTATAATTTCAATACACTGTTAAGCAGACATCTACAGACAGGTAATAAGTATTAAGAGAATAAAAAGAATAAGGGGGTAGTGTTTTGCTATTACACCAAACTCTCAGGAATAAGACTACTTAGGAGAATTAGCTCTCATATGTTGATAGTAAAAGGGTTGGTAGAAGTGTACAGTACTTTGCAAATGATATTTAAAGAGAGCTCTTAGAAGGAAGATGGTACATGTAACCGTAGGTAATCTTTCTGCTCTCCAACCCCGCAACCCCCCCCCCCCCCCACCATACAAATCAATAAGTACAACATTTGTTATATTTGGGTTGGTAAAACTTCAACCCAGTCACCCCCCCCCCCCCCCCCCATAGCGTCCATGCTTCCATGCTAATCAATAAGTACAACATTTGTTATAGTTGCAACTGCTTTATTTGCATGAACAAAATATGTACATTGCAGTGATAACATGTGATTGCGGTTGCTTTGAAGAAGACAATTTTAGTTGGCAGTATGGGAAGTGATTGTAATTGAAGAGGTGCCTGGAAAAAAGCACTAAGTTACTTCTGATAAATTGCTAAATTCTCCTTCCAAATTTCCTTGCATTCGCTTGTGAAACAAAAGGAGAATTTTACCCTACATCAAAAGTCATTTAGGCCTTATTTCGCACACCCCTTCAATTATAACAGTGACGTAATTTTCTTTTTGTTATGAGTGGTCAGTGAATAGTTGCGAGGCAATACTTAGGGAAAATTGAATGGATAAGATATTACTATTTTTTGTCAAAGAAGTCCATTCCTGTGACTCTCATCTCATGACTATTCAGTAATGAAGTTGCTTTTACTGTAGCCTGGATAAATAATTTTGATATTGAGCAAAAAGTACTAAATGACAAAAGTTATGTTCTTACATTGAACTGCAATTTTGTTGTCACTTACCTTGCAGAAGAGGTTAAAATGTTAAGATTTATGTTTATGCTACATCTATACTGGGAACACTAGCTGAACTAAAATGTATGAAATAAATTTTATGCTGAAATAAAAAATTTTCAAAAGTGCACTTTTCTTGTAATCACTTACCTTAAGAAGAAAAAAATATGTAGCATTTAGAGATATGAGATTTTAAGATAAGGCTTCATTTGTAAAAGATGGGTGGTTGCCGATTGAGCAAATTAATCGCGGTTCTGATATTGACGTGTGGTGATATCAGCCAGTTGTTGTAATCGTTCCTCTTCTCTTAGCCTTTGTTGTAATTGCTTACTTTTAGCTATTGCCTGGAGTCTTTGAAAGAACAATGGCTGTAGAACTACATTATCTAAAGAGCGTACTCTAGAGAGTGCCACAAAACTACATCCTGCAGCTCTTTCTGCTTTTCCTAAGTCAATAACCGCTGAAGACAATGTTTGGCCTTGCGACTTGAGAATGGTCATTGCATAGCTCAAACGGAGTTGCAGTTGCTGTCTTGACAATCGTTGGCCTTCAGTTTCCCATTCAAATAAGTGTGGTGGTATGGGGACAATCTGAGGGTGTGTGTGCAGGAAAGGTGGTCCTGTGTAGTGCTGAAAATCCACCAGTGCTGCAATAAGCAAACAGAGGGGAGGGCACTCAGGATGTCAGGTGAGGTCATGTACAACACCTGCTGCACCATCACACAGTCCAACTTCCTGCCAAAGGTTACATGTTAGCATTACAGCTGCTCCTCTTGCAAGAAATGTGACAGCCTTAAGACCTCCAGCATCATCTGATGTAGCAGCCTTTGCATTTCTGCCTGAATGAACAGCAGAGATGCGAGCAACTGGTGTTGCTAGGTTGCTAAGTTTCTCATAATTGTAGTTTGCTACACTTGCCTTGTCGAAAAATAACCGTGGTGCGTCTTTGAAGTTGTTCATGTTGATGTGCTGTGGTGTACGTTCGCAAAGTTTTTGCCAGTCGCATTGCGTGCTCTGGCCATTTCGCATACGCATAAGAAGTTCTCGGAAACCTTCAGCCTGTGGATTATTTCCTGCCTGTCTAATGTTTTGCCTTAGCATCACAACTGTTTCGAAAAGAGTATATATTGAATAACCATGTTGACCTAGAATTGAAGTGGGCGATGTTGCAAGAATAGGCTTGTCTCCAACAGGTGGCAATTGTGCAAAATCTCCAAGCAAGATCATTGAAATTCCTCCAAGTGGTTCATTAAGCTTACCTGTAGCCTGGCGCAGACGCTTATCGACCCAAGCCAATGTCCTCTGTCCGAGCATAGACATCTCATCAGTAATAAGGTAACGCTTGCCAGTGAAGCGAAGTTAGCTCGAACAGCATAAGCATCAAGTACTGAAGGATCTAATGCTTCATCGCCTTGATTGTCATTTTCGTCTTGCCCTGTCCGAACTCTTCGACTACCATCTAATGAAACACATAGAAACGAGAATGTTGATGAATACAGGGGTTTCCCAAGAAGCATGTGAGCGGTTTCTTGTGATCCTATGTCACGCTCTCCAACAACTTGGATCATTGCACTTCGCAATGCAGTTGTTGCCATGTCTGTGTCCCGAAGCTTGTTTACACAGAGACTCAGGATTTCAGTGGCTGACTGGGATCTTGGTTCACCTTTAGTAGCATACTTAGCCATGTCGCGAATGCGTTGGTCAGTATAGGGTTACTTTAACTCGAGCTTGGGTGACTTTTTCAACTGTCAGTTCCTGGTCATCGCTGCCAGCTTTTCTTATCAGTTGGAAGTTAAGAGATGTTTCTTCTTGACAGTCCTTTGGGAAATTGAAGCGGCATATGCATGTTGCTTCCTGTCCAGATTTCTTCCGAAGGCAGTATGCCGTACTGCATTTTGTGTGACATTCAACTGATTTGACAAGGGCTTGGTAGTCATCATTGCAATTTTACACATTTTCAATTAGTAAAGATGATGGATGTGGGGAAGGGACAACCCGGTTTTCCTGGGGAATGGCCTCATTAATTGTGGTTACTAACCAGTCTGCATAATTGATAACAGTTGTTGTTGCTTGATGTCCTGCTTCAATTTGGGGTTGAAAGTCAGCTGCCATCTGTTCATAGGTTGGTTGTTCCATTTGCAGTTGCAGAATTCGCTCTAGTTTCCACCCTTGCACAGCTGTGTTGACGACGTTGCAAAGGCCTGGATCATTTGTAAGCTTTGCACAGCCATGTGCGTGAATACTGCCTCGCGCCTGCCACTCGAAACGATGCCACTTCCATTCTGTGTGCAATACTTGATCTAGCCAAACATTGGAAAATTCATCCAGTCTCGAAACAAAGTAAGAATCTGTCAAGTGTGGATTGTCTATGACAGCTTTAATACGAATGGAAGGTGTTGCATTGTTTGGCTCCTGTAGCAGTCGGTGTAAATCTGGCCAGAAGTTGTCAGCTGCACTGAAAGTGAAGAAAAAGATAGGAGACCCTTTTTGTGTAATGAGTGCTTTTAGTTCCTGGTAGCGCTGATACTAGTACTGCTTTGTCCCTTGAATCTTGGCAACGTAACGTTGAAGGCGATTCATGAGCTGGTTGGCTGACATCTGCCCTACCATTTGACGAAGTTCCTCGATTGTTAAATTGGAGTCTTCTGGATTTTGTGTGAGATAGATGCGAGCTTGGGACAACAGTTGATGGTGTTGTTTCATGTTGAGTGCCCAATATGGAAATCGAAGGTGTGATGCAAAGCGCCAGGAAAACGTTCCTGCTGTCGAACGGTCTACGTACTTAATAAGGTGTTTGAAGCCTTCTGTTAAAGAAACTTCTCGAGGGCGTGTTTTCTTAGTGGGATCCCCTTTTCCATAAGGGAAAAGAGTTGGAAATGCCATAGTAGCCAAACCCTCTGTACGGAATTCATTGATAGGATCACCATCATTGGATGGCCAGTCTAATGGATATTCTCCATTGATTAAAGCCCTTATTGCATCCTGTTCTGGCTGTTGAGCTTGAGGAAGCGGGAGGAAGGTATGACTGTGCTGAGAATCTTCGCCATCATTATTGTTCTGAGATGTGTCTTCATCAGCAGTGTGTTCGTCTGCATTTGGCTCTGGATCCTCAGCGGTAGGGAGATCTGACGGAACTCCATCAATGGGTAAGCGGTGGAGAGCTTCATAGTCAATTTGAATATCAGCGTAAAAAGGATTGTGATCCTTCAGCCATGTGATTGCCTCAAGTAGCTTCTGTCTTCTAACTCTACAATCTCTGTGTGTGTTGTCAGCTCCATGTTTTCGAATTATCACTGAGGTAAGGTAGTTGTCCAACATTAGGAGGAAGTCTAGAGAGAAAACCCTGAATGTCTTGGGGAAGATTTAAAACATGTCCCTTATAACCCCTTCGTCCTCCATGTTTCCGATAAACACACATTATTGGGCAAGCTCTTGCGATAAGCATTTCCTCAATTTCAGTTAAGCCTTGTAATGCTGTTGGTAAGCAACCCGGATCCATGTCATTTTCCTGGGAGAATAATCTGGGATTTCCCTTATCACGTTTACATCTTAGGCATTCAAAAATCTGAAGTGTTAAACCATTGTTGGTTGGCCAAGCTTCCTTACAGGTTACACATTGTCGGTGTTCTAATTTGTTCATTGCATGATGGAAATTTGCCATCTCAGTTTGAACCCATTGCTACTTGTGTAAAGGCTGTTCTGCATTTCTCCACCCGTTGGAAATATAACTGTCGCGATTAATTTGATCTTGTACATGCTGTAGCCTCTCGTTCTCTCTGTAAATAACACCATTTTGTTGAAGCAGTTGGAGTCTGTTTTGTCGTTCCTCGTTAGTTTCAACTTCGATTCTACGGGCAGTGTTGTCCCGAGCGATTTGTAATCTGTCATGTCTTTGCTGTTCACTTTCTGCTTGTATTCGTAAGGACTGGTTTGTGCGAAGCGTTTGTAATAGCAAATCACGTTCCTGTTCTGTCTCATTAATTAGTCGTTGTGTCTGGTTTGTCCGAAGCGTTTGTAGTCGTATTTGTCGTTCCTGTTCTGTCTCATCAATCTGTCGTTGTGGCTGGTTTGTCCGAAGCGTTTGTAGTCGTATTTGTCGTTCCTGTTCAGTCTCATTAATCCGTCGTTGTGTCTGGTTTGTCCGAACCGTTTGTAATCGTAAGTTCAGTCTCATTAAGTAGTCGTTATTCCTGGTTTGTCCGAAGCGTTTGTAATCGTAAATCTCGTTCCTGTTCAGTCTCATTAATCAATCGTTGTGCCTGGTTACTTCGAATTCGATGTAATCGAAGCTCACGTTCAACAGGGGTTTCGTTATTAAACCGAGCACGAGTTAAATCTAACCTAAATTGCCTATCTTCTACAGTTTCTAATGCACGCCTACCTTGGTTGTACTGACTGTGATATTCCAATCTCCGGTTCCTCTGCTCCTCTGTTTCTTCCTGACGGCGCTGTCTTCGCTGAGCCAAGCGATGCTGTCTTTGCTCGCTGGTTTCCTGATGTCTCCTTCTTCTTCGCTGCTCGCGCTGCATCTGACGACGCCGTTCACGTTGTTCAGGAGTTTCGTTGTTTAATCTCCCTCGGCGAAAATTTCTTGTCACTTGTGCGTCCTCCTGTGGTCCATTTGCATCACAATTTGGGTTAGGGTTACCAATACTAAACATTTTTCACTCCGTGAAGAATAACACGTTCGGCCCTCAATGAATAAACATGACAGTGCGCCATTGAGAGGCAGCGGTTTTCTTTTATAGTTACCAGTCCCGACAGTTTTAGACCGGTTGAAACCGGTTGTGTTGCATAGCAACTACGAAATGCGTCTAACGTCAGCTTGTCTTCTGTTGCTGCCTAGCAGCCTTTCTTTTGTCTGACGTCATTCATACTTTGTTTGCGCACTGTTGCCAGGTAACAGCACGGACACCTTCACGGAAATATATAAACATACCTACACATACATACATATATATAAATATATGTTCGGCTCGAATTTTCACGGCTTACCTCCCGAGCGCGGCCTTCGGCGGGCCTTCGACCCGACAAATTTATTAACCTCGCTTCGCGAGGAAATATCACGTGACAAAATAGCCTGGGTATCAGGCTTTTCATGGAGGGAGGGGGGAGAGAGGAAGGCGCATAGGGAAGAAAAGCCTGACACGAAAGCATTGAGACGAGTATTCCGCCCCCTCGATGAGCATGACGCTTCGCCGCAAATAGTAGCCAATCAAAATAACTTCCGGTCATGCAACTGTCATGTCAGCGATGACCGCTGTGAGAGATATGAATTGAAGTTACACACACAGCTCCATTGCGACAGACTCTCCAAACAGAAAATTTTCTATTGAGCACCACTGAGCAGAATTCGCGACTAGATACTGCTTCATTACAGGAAGAAAATACAAATCTCACAGTTCAGAACAGCAAGAAGCGATGACAAAAACGCGGCTGTAACTAATCAAAAGAGAAATAGCCGTGATAAGACACACAAGATCTCAGTCAGCTACGAAAACAAATAGGCGGCCGGATAAAGATTATAACACAGCTCAAATCCTAACTAGGGAGGCTGTACTGTCGCCGGACGCACTGAAACAAGCCAAACCAAACCCAAATAAAATGCCTCAACGGGTATAAGAACGACGGTTGCTCAACAGGCGATAAACGCAGCACTCGTAACCCAGAAGTGACCTTTGATATCAAAATACAAAACATGCGACAGTTGCATTGTTTTGTCTATCATGCAAATCTCCAAATCATCATGTTAAGCTACTGCAAACATACAAGAAGCTAAATTGGTGAAAAGACCGAAATGGAAGCAGCATAAATGCGTTTAGAAATCTCTCAAAGACATTCTAGTTAGAGCTAAATACAATGTACGAGCTGCACACCCGTCAACACCTTTTTTAAAAAAAACAAGACACGATTCTTGTTCTTTTTTCAGTTCAATACCAGGGGAGAACTTCGGAGCTTCTTTAAGTGCTTCCTTGGATTTGGTTTTGACTCTGTACAAGTCAACTCGACTGAGCTAATAACGTGTTTTCGCTATCACAGTCTTTCGAAATTCAAGATGGTTCCCAACAAAATAATCCTCGCACTCTTGATAATTTTTGTTTCTGGCAGTGTGACGTAACCTTTTGTGTTTCGTCCAATCAGCGCCAACGTCCGAAATTTGGACGTTCGACACAGACTTCAGAAAGGTTCTGTGTCAGGCCTTCCTCTCCTCTTCTCCCCCTTCCCCTCCCCCTTCCCCTCCCCTTTCCCCCTCCCCTTAGGAAGGGCTGGTGACAAAACAACCAGGTAGATCGCTGAGAGCTCATATCCAACGTCGCGATTCAATGTCGGAGCCCGGCAATAAATTTCATTATCATAACAATCAACGGAGGAAACTTTGAGTTGCTAGGTTACAACAAGCCACGTGACCAACATCCCACTTCTAACAAGGTCAAGACTTGGTTTAACATTCAGCTCATGAGAATGAAAGTAATGATCAAAAAAGGCATAAAAAGGTCTTGATTTAAAAATCAACTCTCCCAAATACTATCCTAAGAGATCTTTGTTCACTTATTACGCATGCAAAACGGAGTTTTTTTAGTTCCACAGTCAAGCTACTTTGTCTGAACTGGCCGGCCACTCCAATTATTTCGCAAACAGGTGCACCAATTTGTACGGCAGTTTATATGCCACGTTTTTAACTATTTTGATTGCTTTAGAATAGAGTACATTGTTCAAGGATCTCTTCATTGCAGTTCTTTATACGAAAAGACAGACTGAACGGGATTAATTCGAAGTCATGACCTCTGCGATGCCGGTGCAGTGCTCTACCAACTGAGCTATCAAACCAACTGGGAGCTGGTCATATTGTGAGTTCGTGATATAGCCGTAGAGATGAAGACATGAAAATGAAATTTATCGAACCTGTATTAAGCAACACTGTATTAAGCGGTCACCCTCTATTAAGCGGTGAGTTGTCAAAGTCCCGAAAATTACTTCCCTTAATTACTGTAATCCTGACCTGTATTAAACGGTCACCTCTATTAAGCGGTCGCGGTCACCCTATACTAAGTCCCAGCGAGCTGTTTCTATCGTCTTGACCTGTTTAAAACGGTCATTTTGTAAAAGGAAACCACTTACATATGGGAACAAATAGCGTGCCAGGCAATTGAGTTTCTAATGGGCTGCACAATCGTGGCGTTAATGTTGTACTAGTCCGTTTCAATACCATGCTCTCCTTTGTCATACCACTTTATCGCCGAACTTTCTTAACCAAGTAAGTGATGTATTCTGTGCAACCTGTATTGTGCGGTCACTTAGCCATTCCCCGAGGGTGACCGCTTAATACAGGTTCGACTGTACCTCTTACTAACAGAAATTTTTCCCGTTAATTCATTCGCATTTGGGCCATAAATCAACGGAAAAAATTCGAGGATCCGTGACTTATAGTACGGACCGAGAAAACGCCGTTAGTAAGATATTTATTATATCTCTGAGGTTCATCGGGCGCACGGGAAAGGAAACTAACGGGCCGTACAATGAAATGCGGCTCACAAAATCGACCAATTACACCGAGTATATAATAACTGAGAGATATTTAGGGTTAATGCTTAAAAAAAAACACGCCTCATTTAATTTGTAATGTGTCACGATAAAAAGATAAAATTTCAGTATTCTATCATGACCCCGTTCCATTACGTCGCAAATAATGATTCTAACCGTTTTCAATGGGAATTTCATTAGATTCATTTCAATACGTTATACAGTTTTTTTTTGTTATGTTAGAAAATAAAATTTTTCTGTTTCGATGTTTTTCTGTTGTCTATTTTGTGTCATCGCCTTGAATAGAGTTTTGGAATGACGCCGTATAACTCATTAAAAACATTCATTACCGTATTCAGCCGTATTTTAACGCGAGCAATTTGTGTTAGTCTAATTTAATCCTGTTTTAGTTTTCTAAAAAATCGGATCGTCTTCTCGTCGTCCTTGGAAAATAAAATTAGCAAGATCTAGCAAAATTTATTGATTTTCCTTCATAAAACAGGTATTGCACTCGCGCGCTTTGGATATGGTGTGATCAGAGCCAACTCAATGGTTACGCGCCTCGTTGGCTATTTATCATCTCACAACCATCTTGCGGTTGTGGAATAATTGTTCAATAGTTACAAAAATACGCATATACATAATCGTATTGCATTGTCAAAGACTGTGTGCTCGACTGACTTCAGTGAACTTATCACAATGTCGTTACTGAACCGAACCTTTTTTACAACAGTCACGTGATAGAAGAAGTCACGATAGAAGTCACGTGATATGGCGATGAGGTCATGGTACTTCTCTAAGTGGCACTTTCCCATTATTAGTTCACAGTAGCTCTTCGATAGCGATGAAGTCATAACAGTTCTTTTGGCGGTGCTTACCCTTTGGGCTGAAGTTTCGCATTCTCCTTCATGTTATCATATTTAGAAAAATTTACGTCACTCGCGATTGAACTGTGACACCCTTATGGAGTGGCAACGGAAATTATTCGGTATATTTGTAAACCGTATCGTTCATGTTTTAAGATTTTTCTGTTCTGCAGCCAATGCAATTAAAAATATAGACTTAAAGATTAAAGTACCAGTACAAATACAAACACAAGATTTAGCTTTGATTTTCTAGCGAAGTGCTAAAAACAGAATTATCCCAGCAAGCTTCTCTATGGTCATGAGCGAGGAACTCAACGCAGTTGGTTTGAATCAAGGATGATATCTAAGGCTGCTAAGTTCTTTGGTGATTCCAAAAATAAGAGATCAATACAGTTTCGAGGACTTGTTTTTGCCACTACGTCGTCCTCACAAAAACTAGTAGCAAAATGATGACGTCTATTTTATTTTCCCGCCAAAATCGGATAATGATCTGCGCTCACGCACTCTGTCTCTCTTGGAAAAAAAAACCGTACTCGCTACAATCTATTCTAGTTTGGTTCCCACAAGCGACATAACGATCATAGTCACAATCATAAGAAAATGTTCGATCATTTTCTTATGATTATTATTATGTCGATCATAAGCGTCTTTTGGCGGATTATGTTTTTCGGCGTTCCCACTACGAAATAAGAGACTGATTATTATGTCGCTAGTGGGAACCAGCCTTGACAAATCGATGGCAGTTTTCTATGGTTTATACTCTTATAGACCATAAATTGACGTTATAAGATGTACAAAATTTAAGTGGAAATCCCAAGACGTATCGCTGTTTCCTTTTGCACTTGAATATTTGTAAGTAAACACAATTTAAAGAACATCACATTCAAATTTTCCTCAAAAAATACTTTATTCGTATTTCCTGTGATTTTTCTTCTTCTTGTTCTTTTTTTTTTTTTTTTTCATTGTTTACACTGTGATTGTTTGCCATATCACATGGAAAAGTGAAAAATTAATGTGATTAATTTGCAAACAAAGTTAAAAACGAATTTCAGGATGCTGGGCAGAATTAGACATCTAGATAAAGGATCGCGTTCTGCGTGGTGTCAAACGTCAGACAAACTTATGCCGTCCATGTCATCGTAACTTCGTCGACGGTGATGATGATGATGATGATGATGATGATAGGACGCTCTTGTCTTGCTAAATGTATTTACACATTTACAGTTCCTCTTCAAGTTTTAAAGGTACCAAAAGTATCATAATTATACTACATTTCCAAAAATCTGCCATTAATTCCAGGAACGAAGCACAGTCACCTTTATTCTGAACAAAAGAGTTCTCTGTCAGCTTCACAAAACATTTCTGCTCCCCACCGATATAGCCCAACAAACGCAAATAAAGGTTATAAGTTGGAATTATGAATAAATCTTATCCAGGATCAGAGTGAGTGCAACGTCCAAGGAACATCTTTTTACCAACAATTTAATCTAATGGGCAGGGGGGGGGGGGGGGGTTATATTGCTGTGCATGTACATGTTTATTGGACGGTATTGAACGAAGAAGGATGTTACAAAAGTAAACATAAAAATATTTTACAACCATTTCTCAAACTCCAATCGCAAATGAATTTCCAGCCGACGATGCACAACGCGGCAAAGGACTCATGAATGCCTAAAATAGGTGGAATAACTGTTTGCTGACCGTAGGTTGACTCTCCATATTCTCAAAACCATGGTGTGCTCTGCAGATTGTTTGCGTGTTGATTAAAGACTTAAAATTTTCACAGCAACGCTTTTTGATGAAGTAAATATTGATATTTATAAATCAGCGTTCTTTTAAAATCTTTCATAGTAGTCAATGGTTTCAATTGTTATCGCATATGACTTAATTAAGACCACAAAAATTAAAGTGATTCTACATTTTTATGATATAGCTTTCATCATAATCAAGAAATAATGTCAATTGAAGTTGTGAAGGTCAACAATAGAGTTCTTGATAACGATGTAAGCTATTACAGTGAAACGTCGAATCGTTTTAATTTTTGTATTTTTAGTTAAATTCTGTTCTAAATCAACATTGATCATTCGATCTTTTAAATGATTTCGGCGGTCAAATTTATTAACAAAACAAACTGTATTGTTAAATGGTAACTTTACTAGACTTACAGTACGAGACACCTGGTCCAGCTCAGACACCAAACTCTAGTGTGACGTCATCTCCAATGAGTACAAACGGCGCCCAGTATTTCACTTCACTGAACTTGTCTGATTCTCTCATGGATTTCATGGCTCGGTTCAGGGATTCACTGGCACTTCTTCCTTCCATCAAATGTTTGTAGAAAATTTTCATGAACTCCATAGTGGCCTTGTCATCGATGGCCCAAAGTGACACTAGAACAGAACGAGCACCGGCGCCCAAGAAAGACCGCGCGATACCAACCACACCTTCAGCTTTGATCTCCCCGCGACCACTGTGACAGCAACTGAGAACAACCAGTCTTGCTCGCAGCTTCGTACTCAGCACATCGCTCATTTTCAGCAGGTAATCTGCCTCCTTCGGCACTCGAAATTCCCTAGAAGGGTTTGGTGCCAAAGCAATTTCTCCGGTTTCCATCCGGCCATGAGCTGCAATATGTATTAATGCAACAGAGGAGAGTCGTTTCAACACCTCATGCTTGGTTGCATCTCTTCCAGTGAGAGGTGCAATGTTGAGTATTCGCCCAATCATTTCTACTTCTTCTTTGGCGTATGGCAGCTGCTCCAATTTTTTCCATTTTTAGTGACGATGTATTGCACCCATGGATCTCCCACAATTAGAGCGCCACTCTTGTGATGGTAATCGGTTGGACAATCTGCGATCAATCTTAAGGTGGTCATTGAAGGAACCATTCGGATTCTGAAAGACTCGCATAGGAACTTTGAGTTTGAGTCCACGAATGCAGCATAGGGAGCCAGCCACAAAGCACCTTCAGGGACAATGATGACTTCATCACCATCGACCAAGTCTGCTATGGGACCTACAGCAACGTCGTAGGCTGTTTTTAAACTGGTTTTCTGTTGGTCAAAAGAAAGCAAGGGGGGCGGGTCACATCTGACTTCATTTGATGGGTTTGTTTCTCCAAGCCTTTCCAATGAGCGATCTTCGCACTTCACACCGGATCTCACGCCAATGGCCTCCCGGACAGTTTGCATCAGTGACTGTAGGTACTCGGCTACATCACTCAAGGAAATGTCATAGCTGAATTTCTTTGTCCTTAGTTTGACATCTTTCCCGTTTTTCACAATCCAGAAAGTAATTTCGTTTCCTTCAACTGCTATGAAAACTAGTGGAAGACGACTAAAGGTGCCAGGAACAATGTCTATCACTGAACAAAACTCAAACGAGGTTTGTGTCAGCCCATAGTTAAATTCAATTAGATCTTTCAGAGCTTGAGAACGTCCCCGTTCAGCAGACAACAGGGCTTCTGGTATTTTCCCGAGTTTTAACAGCAGAGCCCATAGCTTTGTGTATACCGTTTGGAACCTATGACGAAGGCTAATTTTCCATTCATCTTTAAACTGAAGTTCAGCCCTTACTTCATTTAGTACTTTCACACTAGACTGATAACAATCGCAAGAACTTTCGAGAGAACCTAATAATTCAAAGCTACAACCAAGGAGGAAATGTGCGTTTGCCTCCCCAATCCTGTGACCAATTAATTGAGCAATGTTCAATTGACATTCGTGATAGCCCTTGGCTTTTATAGCATCTCCAAGACTGAGGTATGCTCGCCCTACATTGCCAAGCGCTATCTCTATACCTTTCTTATCTGCTTCTTCTTCTGCAATTTTCAGGCTGCGTTGATAGTAGTCGATCGCTGCTTCGAAATCTCCAAGCCTGTGATAAGCATTGCCTAGACTGCAGTACGCCTGTTTTTCTCCAGCAATGTTGCCCAACTGTTTGGCAATTTTCAAATGATGTTCATGATAATACACAGCTTTCCTTATATCTCCTAAGGAAAGGTGAAGGTCACCAAGACTGTGACAAGCCAATCCCACCCCACCCTGATGTCCTTTTTGTTTGAAAATTTTAAGTGCCCATTCATTGTAACTTATGGCTTTTTTAAAATTTCCGATCTCACTGAATGCGTTACCTAGATTGTTATACGCATATGCCATTCTAACCCTTTCTCCCAAGATGATGGCATTTTTCAGGCAGTCCTCGTTTAAATCTATTGCTTTTTTTTAAATTTCCGAGACTACAATGGACGTTACCGAGATCTCCGTATGCGCGACTGATGTCTTCTAAGTTTTCCGCCTCTGAGCAAAGTCTTAGATAGCGTTCTAAGTAGTCGATGGCTTTCTTCAAATTTCCAACACTTTCATAGCTTACACCAAGACAACCATATGCTTTTCGTTCTAAATCAATGTCTCTCGCTTTGTTCGCAATTTGAAGACAACTTTCATGGTACTGGATAGCTGCTTTGAAGTCTCCCATACTGTGATAAGCGTCTCCAAGCCAACAAATGGCTCGTCCTTCACTAACGCTGTCACCAGTTTCTTTGGCAATTGTCAGTTGGTGTTCGTGGCATTCTATGGCTTTTTTGAAATCTCCACTACCGTGGTACGCGAAGCCAAGCATTTCGTATGCTTGACCTTCGCCACGACTGTCTTCCCTTTCCTTGGTAATTTTCAAGTGAATTTCGTAGTATTCAATGGCTTTTTCAAACTCCCTGTTCCTATAAAAAGCATTACCAAGATTGCTACTCGCGGTTCCTTCTCCAACTTTGTCTCCCAGTTCTTTGGCGATTTCTAAATGTAGTTTATGGTAGTGTGTATCTAATTTACTCGTATATTTATTTACAAATCTACAACAATTACCGTTTATTCTCAACGCTTGCTGGTCGCTGTTGTTTTCTTCTTCTTCTTCTTCTTCTTCTTCTTCTTCTTCTTCTTCTTCTTCTTCTTCTTCTTCTTCTTCTTCTTCTTCTTCTTCTTCCTTAACGATTGTTAACCAGAGTTTTTGGTAAACCCTGGCTTCTTTTAGCTCTTCCACAGTAGGACGAGATTTACTCAGATCACCATTGGTTCTTTCCTGTCCAATCCTATCTCTTAAATCTTGGGCAGTTTTGCTTATAGAATTGCCATCTCCCTGTAAGCATTAAGATAATAGTGAGCTTACGCAACAGGACGGCTGAGGGAAGGGGACGGTGAATTATCGTTGTGTGACCAACATGACATCTTAGTACCTTCACATTTTTAGACGACGTGCGACTAAAACTGGTGTTCTCTCATCTGTTACAACGCGAAGACCACGAGCGGTAGGAATGTTACATTCTAGAGTCGTAAATACTTGGACGTCACGTTAGTCGCACAAGGCCAATTTGCCGTCCCACCACATAAGCCATCCTGTTGCGTAAACTCCTTAATGACGATGACAACGTCAACGATAAAGATAATTAATGTCGAGTTCAAGTGACTTGAGTCCTTCAGTGCACATTAATAATTTATTTTCCCCAACCAGTAGAAACTTTGAAGAGATAAAGAACGTGGTGTTGACGTGCTGAATGCTCGTGGATGTCAAGGCTCTTCATGCCTTTATAATCAGAAAACAGAACTCATTAATGATTCTTCACGAGAAAACAAGGGAAATCACTATCGCAAAGGAGAATGTGGTGAACTTTAAAATTGCTTTGAATTTCTCCAAAAATTATTTATGGTCTGAGAAGGTATCGGATTTCCATGTGTTGCTTTATTCAGACTTACCTGGCACCTCTCCTGCTGACAGTCAAGACTATGTGTGCCTCTTTTCTTTCGGTTTTCCTGCTGTATGGATTTTAGTTCCTTATCTGCCCTGATTGATAACTCCAAAAGTGTTTGGTTATCCTCAGAGATCTTGAAAAAGTTAAGTTGCGAAGCGCAATGTTTGTACAAAGCCGGTATGTTATTAAGATATACTGATTGCTACTTGTCTGTTTTGAGAAAACAAAACGAAACAAAATCAAGCTATAAACAAAGCGTATTTCCCCTTAATGTTGAGAAAAATGGCTTTTAAACAACCTAGTACCCAGAGCTTTTCCCTCTGAGAAACAGGTTTTGGGTGGGGGGGGGGGGGGGGGGGTGACAAAACAATGTTTTGGAATTCAATATGGCCGCCAGATTGCCGAAAACGTTCATTTCGGTTCTAAAGCACTTAGAACTTAGTATTTCACTTAAATTTGCATCATTCATGATCACATTTGCACATTGCGAACATTGTTTTAGTAAGGTACTATAGTAGGCAATATAATATCGTACATTTCTGTCTCTTTCTTATAGTGTGCCCTACCACAGTCGAAATTAGGCTTTCATTGAGAATTTAATATGTTCTTTCAGTGACGGAAGTTTCCACATTTCTAAACAAAACTCTCCAAAGCCATACGCTAGCGGAACGTCCTATGAGATTTCCTAGCTCTAACATGAAACTTTTCGCACATTTATTGCCAAATTCCGCGAAATTACATGTTCGAAAACACTGTTATATTGTGAAGATAAATCACGCTAAAACTGGTACTAGAATTACATACTGTTTGAAAAAAATTTGGAGTGCAACAAACCGTGGCATTAAAAAGTGCGACGAGAATTGCACAAGAAATCACGTGTTCAAACATACCCTGAAGAAGAAAGGCCGTGCCTTTCGAAATATTGGAAAATATACTTCCCTGACCGTAAAATCAGCCTTGCTCTTTTTTTAGATTATTTGTGTTTCGAATGGCCTAAAAGAACGTTATAAAAGGATACTGCTAAGCCCTTGTGACACCAATAAGTGGCCTCTACATACAGACCTAGCTCCAAG
>NW_028145729.1:595000-703589 GCF_977016875.1 Pavona decussata
AATCAATATTTTTAAAACACATCTTATTTCCTCTCTCAAAATGCCTTACTATTCTTTTTGGGTTCACTTAGCTATTGGCACTGAGACATTGAAGCTATTAAAGGGGCTTCTCTTTTCAATGAGGAAGTTGCCTGTTGTTTCTGAACTACGTTTCACTGGCCTCGCAACATCTTCCACATACCTTAGTAGTGCCTGTCATTTGGAGACCAGAGTGTGTCGCCTCTAGCCACGACGAGTTAACCACCAGGCCACAGTTGTTCAAAGAGCGGTAACTTTATCAAGCGGATAAGTCGCTATCCGACCAAATTGACCCAATAAATGTCTCTGTGATTCAGTGAATCCTGGCCGCGTGCACGACCGCAATTATACCCATTTTAGTCTTGCGTGCGCGTAGGTTATATATAGGCGAAGTTTTCGGCATTTTAGTGGGAGTACATTTTATCCACTCGATAGAGCTATGCGCTCTTTGAACAACCGAGGCCAGATAACCGCACAATGCACATAGCAACATGTTACCTAGTCAGAAGACAACTCTAGCGGTGCAAGAACTGGAAGACATGAAATTGTTACATACCCCTTAAGGTATCATCGTCAAAATCCAACTTCCCTTCGTCAGAAGGTGTGCCATCAAATTGTTTTACTTTGTCGGGTTGACTCGCCGCCATGGGTCATGCACTGAGAATCAATGTACTTAAAATCAAGTTTGATTTGAGTTCACTTAAAAGTGAATTATTGTAGCCTGAAATTAATACCTCGATTTTTTGGAAAGTTCCTGGTCAATGAAAAAAGGAAAAGAGCTTGCCATTAACACAAAAAATATTTCGCGAAGAACTGGTCTAGAAAAAAATTACCTCATGCTATAGCCCTTCCCACGAAATTGTCAGTGACGTTTGAACGGTAATTCAATAGTAAACTTTTTTGTTCATAACACAATAAACATAAAGGGAAAAACACAAGTTCATTACGCATGACGCGTATTTGTTTTTCAATAGTTCGGAAAACGAAACATAGGTTATTTTCACTTTTGGACATGAATATTGATGGCCCTGATCTCACATCACCAAACTTTAAATGCTTTCAATACATCAACTTTTCGGCTAAGAATAGCTAATCTCTGATCTGAGAGGTTGTTGTAACTTTATGATATTCACCTCTCAAAGTAAATTGTAAATATTAATACAACAGGGACACCAAGCGAGAGCATTTAAACAAAATACTTAAATCTTGTCACGAATGATCCCAAATCGTTTTGTGGATTTTTGAAGGTAAATTTTGATCTGTTCAGATATTTAGATCATTAAAATTTAGTTGCAGAATGCTTTAGAAAATGAAGCCGAATTTACGAGTTGATAATCGCTTTACGAAAATGCTAGCAATTCTCATTTCGCGCCGTTAATAATACTGGCATACTTGCCCCTCGAGCTCCGAAAACGATATGAATTATTTTCCATTGTTACGAAATTTGGAGGGGACATTTTGCCGGGGAAAACTCTGGATTTTCTTTACAATTAAATCCCAATTTCTGAGGCGAATAGGGTCTTCTGAGCAGATATCCGCCTGTGACATCTTCTTCGTGGATGAATTTGACAGCTTTTAATTCGTGTTTGGTCATGAATTTTATCCAACGCGACTGAAGTTTCACAGACTAAGATAATACGTTTGAGTCTGCAAAAGCAGTAACAACGCCAGTAAAACATTATCTGGATGGAATACTTATCTTCGGAAAATAAATTAAAAGCCTAATTTGCTTTCGTTTTGTGAGTTTTCCCAGTAAATAAAATTAAATAGTTAAGAAAGCGCCCTTCAGATAAATGAAAAAATAAGCACGTTTTTAAGAATGTAAAGAAAATTCGGTTCAGCGCTTACCTCGGCTATGTACGTACAATCTATCAGTTGTCACTGTTTCGAAAACTGTTAGAAGCTGAAGTCACAAGATAATCCGCGTGATGAGGTCGTAAAGGCTTTCTCAGCTGTCCCTCGTCTTTTAGATACGTTCTCAAATGGATGAGAGAGCGTTACTCAGAGTTAAAAATAAAATTGACGTCAATTGTCTTATTTCAAGTAAAGGACCTGTAACCGCACTGACAGTTAGTGGAAACCGAATGTAATCCAAATGACTGTGAGAAAATAAAGATATGATTTACTGTTTTCTTCAGTGACAACGCAAAAATATTTTTCATAACATTTTTTTAATTTTTTGAGGCTAATAGTATACTATAAGCTGGGTTAGTCAGTATTTTCACGTAGTGCAAATCTAGCAGTCCTTTACTACTTGCCATGTTACTGACTACACTGTACCAAGTTTATTCAATTCCACCGTTTAATTCTGTAAATTTTAACGCTGAAAGATTTACAAATCATAAATAATGACTATTCACGATCAAGTGAGTTTTCGTTTAAGTTTGAGTGAGTTGTCGTGGTCAAGTGAGGTGTCGTTTGAGTTTCAATACTTGCAAAATGAAATTTCATATTTTTGTTGTGTTGTTATCAAGCAAAGAAAGTGAAAAGGTTTACTTCGAAATTGTAAATACTATTTTTTTAAAGACTTCCCCGTTACCATAACTGAAAATATCTGACAGGCCTGATAGAAAAAGAAATATTTGCTACAAAGATGTTTCTGATTTGCATAACTTACAAACTTGACATGATTTCAGTTAGTAAATAAACCCCTTCACGCGGCTGGTATATCACTGAATATCAGACGATAATACCCCAAGCTGAAAGATTGTCAGAAAGCTGAACAGTTTGCTTCTCGGCCAATGGTGAAATTTTGAGGGCAATCTTAAGGCCGAGTGCATTACCCTCCGATATATCAGTAAGCCGGAAAGGGGTTTATTTGTTTTACAACCCCCCTGATTAATTTCTGAACGCGCGCGCTTTACTGTAGAAAAGACTAAACAGCAATTGATGAGGGCGCGCAGCGCTGACTTGGCTATGATGATCTCATATCCAACAAGCGCGAGTGGAATAATTGTTTTATTAAAAAAACAACAACAACAACAACAGGAAATTTCGCTAGATTTTGCTGATTACATAGAAGGTCATGGTCTCTATTTCTCGGGCATAGAATAATAGTTCATATACCATGGCCGCTAAGCCAATCAAATCCCTCGAATTACATTATACAATGATCCAGTTTTTAATAAAACAAGTTGGACCTAAAACAGAGACGTTTTATGTTATGGGTTTATAAGGCTGAACTGCAATGTGGAAATCGGAAACTTCAGAGTTCGTTTTGTGTTCTAAAACGATATAATATGATAAAGTGTTTTATCAGTAACACCGATTACTTGAAAGTAAGGGCGAGCGATCAAGCAAAACGGTTCAATTTGCGATTTCCTTTCCCAATAGAGAAAAGAAAAAAAGACGTCACAATTTTATCTTTCTTTCAAGTCAAACGTAAGGCTCTTGATTAAATGCATAATATGCTTCGTTCAATAATTATCACGGCTTCAAAGTAAAAAATTAAAAATCTCGACAACATCATAAACAGTCATCGAGGATGACTGAGAACGCAGTTATTGATAACCAAACCAAAAATGGCAGCAACTCAAACAATAAGCTCTTGTGCCGATTCAACTTTAACTGACTGCAAACTCAACACCATTATATTCAATGGTAAATGTGTGATGTTTGATTCCGCTTAAATCCCAAATTTTCTCTGCTGCGATTATATATGAGTGTGACTCAAATCAACAAAAAAAAGTAAATTCGCTCTTTCCTCTCATTATTCATACAGCTGTGAAATACAAATGCATTTAATAATCCTTTTCAAATAGCAAAATGGTCAGAAGGAAAATTACTTTCATAGAAAATATAAAAGGAGGCGAACGTTCCAAAAGGACTCATGCAGATCTCAACATTTATGAAATAATTTTCTCGAAAATACATCAGCGCTGAAAGTTTGTTTTCATGATACCGTAAAATGATGTCTAAAAAAAAACCTTAAAAGGGTTAACATTTATACAACAGATATAAATACCTATGGTAACGATGCGGTTTTTCATTTTAGAATTGTGTTCTGATGAAAAAACATATATGTGTTAATAATTTTGTTATCCTGTACATAATCGCACTTGGATAGAACATTTATAATTATAATGTTACACCTGAAAACAAATTATCTACCTAAACAACTTTTTTCTTTGAGCAATAAACGGATTGAAACAATATTCTGCGTTTCTCTGCTCGAAATGCTCTTTCCGTATAATCTCGAACGGTGTTTCTCACCACTTGCAACAAGTTGAATCGATTATTTAGACATTTAGACAAACTCATATTTCAAGCCATGAACATGCACTAAATTACTTTTTCATTAATATCACTCATCACTTAATTATTGAAAAAAAACCCTTGATACAACAAGCTTTTCTTATGTTAAATATAAAAAAAAAATTGAAAATATCGCTTTCGTGCAGTAGTCCACTACATGCAATTAAGCTTCCATTGTACGGAACAACTTGAATATAGCAATAGTCAGTTTTTCTCCAAACGTACAATTTATTACACGGAATGCCCGCAGGGCATGACGTGTCTAGGTTTCGGTCGGGTATCTTTGTTTTCTTCATCGGTGTCATAAATGTGCACATTAATTTATGCATTAAACTCTGTCCTCCCCTAGTAAGGATATATTGTTCTGATTGTCTTCAACAGAAGCGGCCCAATCAAAATCTATTTTTCAGGCACATATCTCTAGAGAGGGGACCCACTCATCACTTCTGTGTGACGTCAAATCATCGTTTGATTTATTCATTAAAACTAGATTAAATTCTTCCCTCTCCCAGAAGGGATCTATTGTTTTGATTGTCTTGAACAAAAGCGGCCCAATCAAACTCCATTATCTGCGCGTATATCACGAGGGAGGGGGCCCACTCATCTCTACTTGTGTGACGTCAAAGCAAATCATCATTTGGAAAAGTTGTTTTCGTTCAATGGCGGCCACATGTCTGAATTTAAGACTCCGGATCTGCCGTTTTCAGAGAGAAAACCAATCTTTTTCAAGCAGTAAATCGAAATAATAACTTCTAGGTAGTACTCGACAGTTAAAACGGCGGAAATTGGGAGAGTTCACAGCAAAGAAAATCCGCTTTAAAAAACAGATCGAATGATCAACGCGAAGGATTAGAGCTAGAGGAGGCCAGGCCAGTTCAGCGGGGTCATGACGTTATTGCATACTTATTTCTGGTATGATTCCTAGTAACACAACGATACAACGATAAGTATCACGCAATATATCTGAATAAAACCATTCAGACAATTATTTCAATGGCCAAGGGAGGATATTTTTTAAATATCTGCGAAACATACAATGGGGAATAATTGGGGCTACATTAAGCATTCCGTGTAATGCCATTAGAGGGGCATCTTGTTGTAATTTCTATCTGGATGGAAAGATTTTTTTATTACCAGAATTGATAATGAAATTGCTTTTATTGCTGTTATTATGCTGTGCCAGTGTTGGAGGAAGAAGACTTTTTTAAATTTAAACTAGACAAAAATGGCAGCTTAACAGCTTCCCAAATCAAAGGCATTCGCGCGGTACCGCTTCTGACACTTGTAAGTAAAATACAACCAATAAGATTTATTCATGAGTCACTCAAAAGACTCAACTGTCACTTTAAACACGCTGAAACAAAGAAAGATACGCTTACATCAATAAATGCACTATTGAGAAAATGCCATCCTATTGGTTAATCTAAATTTAGCTCATCGTTTCACAAAACAGTGATTTTTACTTTTTGAAATAAATCTATTTCAGCCGTAAGCAAGCTTTACGCAAATTATTCTCGTTTCGGTCATGCTTGTATCCGAGCAGGTGTATTCCAGTGACCGCTTGAAAATTGCAGTGTTTTAAACAAAATATGTTCACATACTCGGCCTGAGACCGAAGGAGTAAATAAGTGGTCTGAGTCACCAGGAGGTCAGTATAAACGTAATGTTATTGACTGACTTAATATGTATTTCATTTAAAATATTTGAATCATATCGCTCAAGCACATTTGAAACAAAGGTGTAGAGATGTGAAAATTATTTCAATGTTTTTCGAGAGGATTGATCACAATATATATCTTCAACAATTCTTAAATATTATGTAGAATTTGGCACTGATCCTCCGTAATTACTTGTTCATGTATAGCAACATTTTATGTAAACGTTATTCAATCGAAATTCATTCTCTTATTTAGTCTATCTGTTTCATTTCTTCATTTCCGATCTACTACTACTTAACAATTATCCTGCCAAATCGCGCGGTATATCGCCTGAGGCCGCAGACCGAGTTGACTATAATCAGGGGATATTCCTCAAGATCGAGAGGGAGAATTGTTTTATCTATATTCAACACATTGATAACAAGCACAGTTTTATTGCAGAAAATCTGGAGGCGATCTTTATTTTTCCATTTTTCTCCCGGAACAGGAAATTACGTATATCGCTGGATATCTGTTGACTACGGACGACGAATATTCAGCGCACCACGACCATATTTGGGCAGTGTAAAAAAATGTGTTGAGTAGTAATGTTCAATATCTACAGTTTTATTGCAGAAAATCTGGAGGCGATCTTTATTTTTCCATTTTTCTCCCGGAACAGGAAATTACGTATATCGCTGGATATCTGTTGACTACGGACGACGAATATTCAGCGCACCACGACCATATTTGGGCAGTGTAAAAAAATGTGTTGAGTAGTAATGTTCAATATCTACTCCTTTCTGAGTATAAGTCACAAAATTGTTCCTTTTACTGAGAATCAAAGTCCCACTATTCGGGATCACATTTTCCCTTTTCCAATAGTTATCTTCTCACACACGTCTTCTTCATCTCCATCTTCTTTTCTCTATGATTTTTCACTTGTTGCTTTAACAACCAAAACGCAAATATCCAAGCAGCCTTTCCAATCTACGCATGGCGCGGCATTTGCCTCCCTTATTCCGCTGAATGGAGGTTGTTCGTATAACAATAAAACAAATAATAACCTTTGTTTACCCTCGGCAGTGTTTATAGCACAAGTGCTATAGTGGGGCCGAGCATTAAACGTTACAAAGAAATAATTGAAATTGAAAATAACATGGTTAAAAATCCCAACTGGCAGGAGGCAAACCAGTTGGCTATTTACAAGCGAGGCCGAAGAGTTGAACTTTGGGGCTACCGAGAAACAACTCCATCTAGTGGTCAGAGCGGGACTTGAACCCGGGACCTCCGCATTTCAAGTCCGGCGCCCTAACCACTCGACCACGCTGCTTCTTGTATGACTGATTTAAATTGTCGCCAATGTCTCTTAGTTTTCTAGCCACTGTTTCAATTGCATCCACGGATTCCAAGGAAAGACTTCTTGATTTGTTGCTTTGAGAGATTGCACTTCTTTTATCCATGCTTTGCTTAGAGTCTCCTTCTTGTTTCTGATGAGTGACCTGTAAAGCAAATATCAACGCAAAATTATTAATCATAGACCAACAGTTCGCGAAACTACAATGGTGGATTTATTGTCTTGGAAAATTCCCCTGCGCGCCCGTTCAATGTTGGAGTTGTCGACTCAATCCATGGAGCGACAATTTCTGCAACAACATTGAAATGAGGGGAGGGAGGATTTTTTCCAGCACACGAGTCCAAGGTTGTAGATTGCGGGTTCTTTTTTTCCTTTAATTCCAAAAAAGTGACATTGGATACATAGAAATTCAGGTTTAAAACTGTGAAATTTCCGCCCAGATTTTTTCATTAGCGTATTCCTTCGATCTCATTTTCGCATTCACAAACTGTGGAAGAAAAAGTTCCTTAAAAGAATATAATAACAGTACACGTCAAAGCAGGATAAATGAAATATACTAATTACTTAACCATTGAATTCTCAAAAAAGCAACACGTTCACTGCACTGCTGAGAAATTTTTTTTATTCCAAAAAGGCGAGAAATGTTCACAGATGAATACGTTTTGAAACCAACGATTGACACTCAGAGTCAAAGAAAAATAAGCAATATGAAGTTCAACCAACCTATACTTTTGGAGTGGGATCGATTTTCGATACTTATTTGTACCTTTCTTCCTCTTCGCTGTAACAGGTACTAACAGTTGTGAATTAAGCGAGATGCACTGCCTATTTATCAAAACACGAAACGCAATACAAAGATCACGATAAATCACGTGACGCCAATATAAGCTTTGAAGTCCTTAGCAACGGGAACTCACGAAATGGGCACTTCAGGAAAACATCACGAGAGAATACAAATCAAAGGCAGTGAAAATACTTTTGACGATAGCCTTCATTTTAACGGTTACACTTAAAGTTTTTATCCGCGAGTTAAAGTATTTTATATACAGAATGGAATAAATTGGGGTTTAGCTTATATCAAAAAAGGGTTTATTTTAAAAAACTCAATACAAGTCTATGTCCGGTTGAAAAAAAGCATTCTTTCTAAGAACTCGCTCAAAAGTTCCGGTTTTCAGATCAGAAAGTTAAGTCAATCTAGTCCTTTTTACAAGATTCCTTAGAGTCATATACGCCTGACTAAAAATGCTATCATAATGATAGCAAATAATTGATTGTCATTTAAAACTCAGACATTTGTTCACGAGACTCGTATTGTCCAAACTAAAATCCATATCAGTGTCACTATTATAGCAAAACAAACACATCTCCACCTGCCCCCGTGTTGATGACATGCACCAAGGAAATGTCGTTTATATCGCATTTAGTTGGCGACTCGCTCTACCGTTGGAAATTTTCTTCTCCTTTTGTTATTGAAATGATGCTGACAAAGCGCGACTTAAGTGTAAAGAAGAATCAACTGAGAACTGAAGCAGGCAAACAATGGAAACAATACCTGTTATGTTTTCTACAGCACGTGGATTAAAAATGTGTAAAAAATTATTACGAAGTCAACCACTGCTCTTCACTGCGCTTGCTTTGAAATAAATCTTACACAAACAAATTCCTTATGGGACTATACTTCCCTCGAGTTTTACTTTTAGTTTGCCCGTGAGTTCGCGAATGATATTTTGCTCTTTTTCACTCTTCGACAAACAACGACAAACAGCGTTTAGAAGCACTGAAAAGCATTGAAAACACAGCAAAACACACCAAGTAAGATTTTTCAGACTTTACTATATTTTTGGTGAGTTTTGTGGGAATATTGTTGTCTAAATTTTGATTTAATTTTAACTCCATACAAACTCTTAAATCACGCTTGCATGGTAACCTGTGTCACATACGCTTTGGTTACCTGTGGTAAAACTTAATTTCTTCAGTAACGAGTTTTAAAATTTACACTCATGTCCCGTGCAAAAAATGTCACATCAGCGATTAAAAGACGATGAATTTGAAATCAAAACTCACCTTTCGTCTTTCAGAAAGAATCTTGCTAACGTAAACAGAACTGTCCACGCATTCGACGGCCATGTTTTTCGCGTTTAGAAATGAGTTTTTCGAATAATTTTTTCGGAGATGTTGACTCTGTGAGCGTTTGTCGCGAACTGTCCGACATGCATGAAGCAGCGCATTTATATTCATCAGTCGTAGGAAAAAATCGGGGTCGTGTGCCGACATTAGATGAGTTTTATTTACAAACACCTGACTACTGACAATCGGCTTGCTGCAGAGAACAATGCTGGCTTCATACACAAAGCCACAACGGTGGGAACAGTCGCCTGTGATTAGTCGAGCGCTTAGAGTCACACGATAACCGTCGTTTTCATTGTTTCCCGCCTTCAGCGGCGCGTGAAGAGTGTGAGACCAGGCGAATCTGATTGGCTGAGCCGCACGCGATTCACTTCATATAATTATGGCTGTGCTACTTGTACATTCAAAAGTTTAAAACAAAAGCAAAACGACAATCCCGGGCTCTTGAGAGCGGGCGTCGAGGCTTTTTGAGCACGTGTGCTGTATTGACATGACAATTTCATTGATTTTACTGGGCTGAAGTCAGTTTTCATCGCAGCTTTTAGTGTTAAAGTCCGCTAATCAGTTTTACATTGACCGTTTTAGAAAGTTTAAGTCGTTCTCTTGTAATCCACGTGCTGTAGAAAACATAACAGGTATTGTTTCCATTGTTTGCCTGCTTCAGTTCTCAGTTGATTCTTCTTTACACTTAAGTCGCGCTTTGTCAGCACCATTTCAATAACAAAAGGAGACGAAAATTTCCCACGGTAGAGCAAGTAAATGCGAAATAAACGACATTCCCTTGGTGCATGTCATCAACACGGGGCCAGGTGGAGATGTGTTTGTTTTGCTATAATAGTGATACTGATATGGATTTTACTTTGGACAATACGAGTCTCCTGAACTAATGTCTGAGTTTTAGATGACAATCAATTATTTGCTATAATCATGATAGCATTTTTAGTCCGGCGTGTTTGACTCTAAGGAATCTGGTAAAAAGGACTAGATTGACTTAACTTTCTGATCTGAAAACCGGAACTTTTGAGGGAGTTCTTAGAAAGAATACTTTTTTCAACCGGACATACGCTTGTTTTGAGTTTTAGAAAATTAACCCCTTTTTTGATCAAAGCTAAACCTCAATTTATTCCATTCTGTATATCAAATACTTTAATTCGCCGATAAAAACTTTAAGTGCAACCGTTAAAATGAAGGCTATCGTCAAAAGTATTTTCACTGCCTTTGATTTGTTTTGCTAGTCTCGTGTGTGGAAAATGTGAAAAGAATACATCAGATTCATTTTGTACCAAGAAACCGAGTTGAACAACTTCTCTACCCACGATTTTATTACTGAGTGTTAAATTAATACCGTTTACGTTTCCGTGCAGAGACAACGCAGGATGAACAAAACAGAATCCATGTATGCAACTTAATTATAAAGTCTTTTTAGGGTAGATTCAGGGGAAAGTACTTTAAAGATTAAAACAAAAACGTCGCAAATGTTAAAAAGCAATTTAAAGGCAACGGAGAGATAGTGTCTCAAGACTCATTTTCTTGTTTCAGTTTTAACGTCCAGTATATTTGTTACTTTAATTTAATGAAAATAAAATTAGACTAACAATAGATTCATCGTACTCAAATTGATATGAACCGATCTCTGGGTGTCCTACGCTATTGTTCCAAATAAATAACTGAAACACTGAGTTCACACTTCTTACTTATACGTGGACATGGTTGGACACATTGCTGTAATGGTCGGATTTATGTTGCCGGCGGCCATTGTTGTGCACGTCAAAACATTTTTCTGTTCAAAAGATGTTTCCATCTTGAGAAAACTTCGCTAAAAGTTCAGGGATAAGGAAGCATAAAGTAGAACCACTGAATTGCATCAGCAGTTCTTAAAATTAGCTATATCTGAAAAAATTAATAAACTTCTAGCGTAAAGGGGGTCAGAAATACTCATCCATTTTGCCACGAAACTTAATGCTATGTACGTTTATATTAAGGTCATTTTAAGGACAATTTTGAGTACAAATAAAACAGTTTTAAGACAAAAAAAAAAACACTTTTTTCAGAGTGGCTGTGAATGAAATCTTAAAATTAAAATAGAACTGTTTTAATCTGATCCTGGCGGGCAAATTCATTGAACGTTGGAAGGTGTGAATCAACTCACAATATATGGGGTTTCCGGAAAATTTATGACTCGCGTGCAGTCTTTTCAAGTTCGTCTAAATCGATCTATTTTTAACACTTTTCACCATGTGAAATATAGTTCCAAGTCCGGAAACATCGCAGTTAATCTACGATTTAGAGAAAAGACCTAGTGCCTTTAAGGTTTTAATTTCAAGCCGAGCGATCGCCAAATCGGACAGTGTTTTTGATTCAGCCAAGGTAAGTTTTGGAAGAATATGGCCTCACGATTTCGTCCGATACAGGCACTTGTTTTTCTGCTGTTGTTGTTGTTGTTGTTGTTTTTTTCGGCATGATTTGGGAAAAGTAGTTAGAATGTCCAAGAAATGAAACAAAAGCTGGAAAAGGCGTCAGCTCTTGCAAGTCTCTGGAGAAACAAAGGATTAACATGGTTGAGAAGTGACATATAGCAAAAGGTAAACAAAATTCAGTAATTCATCTCAGCATCATTCACTGAGAAAAAGAAGAAACTGAGGAAGCACTTGAAATGAATGAGTGAATAGAGTGAATGAGTGAGAGAGAAAGAGTTATAACAAGCCATGCACTGAAGGTTTCAAGGATCGCGGGGACAGTTAGCCTAGTATATCTAGAATTCATTGATGATCATTTTTAATCGTCAGAGTGAAGCTGCATAGCTTGAAGTATGCATATTCTTTACCAACAAATAATTGTCGATGAAAGGAAGCAATTGACATTTAGTTCCCAAACGTGGGATTAATTATTATTTTTGTTATGGTATGAAAAATTTACCGTTAACTGACACAATTTTGCAGGGAAAAAATGGACAAAAATAGACCTATTTTCAGCCAGCAAACTTACTTTTCTTTCCTACTTGTCAGAAATCCCTGGCCAGTCCGGTCAGTCACAAACAGAGTGCACCATTTTGAAAGACTGTATGGTTATACGCCAATCCATTAAATTGCTTCAAAATGGTGCGTTTCCCTTTCAAATTGTGCCATTTCATATCCTTCAAAACATTGCGTTCTATTTACATACCGAAGGGTCGGACTGACCAGTTCTGAGTGTAGTAAACGCCTTTATTAGAAAGAAAGGCGCCTGGCTCAGTCCGTAAACAAGGTCTTCATAATGCATGGGGCGGAATATAAGGCGCAAAAAAATCGGCAAAGTGTTCACCACAGCTTGCTCTGCTCGCCTTTTTCCCTCTAACGGGTCCTTTGCCTGGATTCGCCTCTTTGTTGAGCGTCCTTTCTTGTCAATAAACACTCATACAATGAGGCGAAATGTAATGGTAAAAGGAGTGTAAAAAGCGGTGGAAAAAGCAGAAGCGAACCGTCTCCAACACCATGTAACGAAGAGATAGAAGAGGAAGGTATCAACACCACGGAATGACTCTGTTTTCATCTACGTCAACTGCAACAAACTGATCAATTGCCGGCATTCGAAGATAGGACACTACATAGTCATCACAGACGTTGTTCTGCAACAAGGCACATCCCATCGTCTCACGAGACGGAAGGAGGCCCATGATGATGAGTCGTCATTTCATGATTTCTACTGGCTCATCTGAGACGTGCTATATTACTTATTGTGGCTTGTTGGGATTCCGTTTGGCGTGCTGTTCAGTTTATTGCCAAAGGATTCGAAAAGAAAAAATGTTCATTTACACTTGCTGTAACTTAATTACTTTACTGATGCCGTTTAAAGGGGTTTGATTCCAATGAAACCGAAGTGCTACGTTGGTGGCGAGTGGAAATGAATGTTTGGTTTTATCAACAGATATATCAAGCTCAGTTCATATTCATCTATATCTGTTGATATTCTGGCGGCCTTAATCTCAGATCTACATTCTGCTCAACAACAAACATCACTCAATCCGCCGTCATGGGCTGATATTGAAAGGATCGTCAAGAAAGAAAGTAACTGCATTTAATTGTTTATACATTTCATATTTTGACCAATATAAAAAATATCCCATCACATTTATGTCCATTGCGCATATGCCACACATGACATTCCAATCCTAGCAGTATGCAGGATGTTTGTCCCATGAACCTAGTCAGTCAATGGTCTTAGCTCCCACGAGTCTCCTGTAGCTCAGTGGTAGAGCATCCGAACTAGAAATCGGAAGGTCTTAGGTTCGACTCCTGATAGGAGCACTCGGATTTTTTCCGAGTGCTATGCCTGTATCACTTACGGAGTAATACATTATTCTCATTGACCAATATATGTTCTTGTCAGTCCTTAAAGGCAGCAAACCAATACATTTTCGTAAAATAAACGTCAACGAATGTTTTGTCACTAACCTCTCTATCAGTATTTTAAATGTAAGACGAAGTTTCTTATTTCATAAAGCGGAATTTTGTTTTAAAAGTGCCGTAATGGACGGTAATCTTAGATTTCAGACAGTATGATATATTCTCAATACACCAAGCAAAGCGGAAAGGTGAGAACCTTGAGGTCACTAAAGGAAGTGGAAAAAGGAAATCTGAAGTGTTTTGTTTTCTCCGAATTTTAGCCCAGGATTAAAAATGCCCCACAAAGTCAAAACAGAGAACAACTGTCAAAGCGTTTCTTGCAAAAAATGAAAAAAAAAAAAACCTAACTGAATAATACGAGGGATAAAAGTACTTCTTGGTAGCTATCTTTTGGATGGCTAATCAAGTAGCTCGTTCTTCTCCTTTCTCATGGACAAGCTATATGGCAACTTTCGACTTTCTTGGAATTGAATTGTGTTCAAGTGAGCCCTTGAGAGAGTTTGTTGTTCTTCGATCGTGCGATTATGTAAGACGTAATTTTCACGGAGCACATTTCATGAGGTAAGGCCAAGTAATCCGTAAGCGGCAAATGTTCGCGGATAAAAATGGCGGGCTTTTAGATCGAAGGATCAAAGAAAAAGCTGTCATATGCATCTTTATTTAGCGTTGTGTTAGTCATCCGTCGCCCCAGTTCCAAAGTAGTCAACATAACGATTATTGCATCTGATCAGTCGATTTAATTCGGTCAAGACCAGCGAAGATCACTAAGCAAGGTCTGCTGCGAAATCAAGATCAACTCACCGTTTTGCTTCAAAGATATCGATGTACGAATTATTTGCTCTTTACGGAAAAATTGTTCCGGTGTTAACTTCAAGCGTCCGTCGAAAAGATGTTATGAACTAAGACGAAGCACGAAAATCCAGTCCCGAATATTATTTTTCTCAAATTGTAGGGCATGATTTTACTGAATTTAGAAAAGGTCAGTATCCTTTGAATTGCGGCTCATTAAGCTTAACTTTTAGATGCATGTAAAACCAGGCGGACATTTTAGTTTAATCCTGATATTTTTTGTAGAGTGATTTCTTCTGGGTAACACATGTACAATATCATCCTAATTTCTGGATTATTTAAGAGGCCATTCTAAAGAAACACTGTATTGTCTTATTGGCTGACCCGGGTTGAGGTCCAATGAAAACTGTATCCTGTAGTGCTTCTGGGATATACAACAAAAACAATATAATATTATCCCTGAAAGGCGGATGTTAAATCCTTTCTGGTCCATCCAGGGTAAAGCATCATTGTAACCAGTAGAAATAATTTGTTCAGAGGTAAACAATAAAACTAAAACAAATATTACTTTTATTACCACTTCTAGGAAATCTAAGGTGAAGTCCTAACATTGTTCTATGCTCAGGTGCTTCATCTGAGATATATAACATAAATGATTTGATTTTTTAGGCGCACATTATAAACTTAGACGGATGTCAATTATAACCTTTCTGGTTCAGCCAGATTGAAGTCCTAGCATGACTGTATGCTTTTAAGCAAAAGTGCTTTGGGATATATAACAGCAACAATATAATATTTTTAGGTGAACATTACAAACACTGGCGGATGTTATATATCTTTTCTGGCTCATCCCCGGAGGGGGGGGGGGTACTCCCTTATATGGGCTAAATAGATATGCGCGGCAACAAAGGGTATGGTTTTTCAGCCGCTTTGGTCATAAATAGGGTATCAATTTTAGCCATTTTGCCGCCATTTTGGTAATATATAGGGTATCAATTTTTGCACTTTAGTCTTGAATTTGTTTTTTGTTTTTTTCTTTTTGAAGAAGCTACTTCTTCATCATGATGTTTACAGCAACTGTGTACGTGCCGCAATGGCTTGTCATGCGCTCCGGTCACGCGCTGGACTCCAGGGGTTTTTGAACTGAAGTTGACCAGGAACTATCAGGTTATAAATAGGGTATCAAATTTTTGGTCAGGTCATAAAAAGGGTAGGGAAAATCGCAGATTTTGGTCATAAATAGGGTAAAGGTTTTGGGAAGCGGGCGCCGCACGCCCCTATCCATTTTGTTTCGGAGTACCCCCCGGGGGTTCATCCAGGTTGATGTCCTAGCATGACTGTATGCTTGAGCGCTCTGGGATATATAACACAGACAATGTAAATTTTTCAGGCGAACATTATAAACCTAGGCGGATGTTATATATCTTTCTGGTTCATCCAGGTTGATGTCCTAGCATGACTGTATGCTTGAGCACTCTGGGATATATAACACAGACAATGTAAATTTTTTCAGGCGAACATTATAAACCTAGGCGGATGTTATATATCTTTCTGGTTCATCCAGGTTGATGTCCTAGCATGACTGTATGCTTGAGCACTCTGGGATATATAACACAGACAAAGTAAATTTTTCAGGCGAACATTATAAACCTAGGCGGATGTTATATATCTTTCTGGTTCTATTTGATAGCCGAAAGCTCATGTTTTTAATCTTTTTAACCAGAGAACGTTTCTTAATCCAATATGTCTTATTTTTACTAGTATATCTTAGCTTTTTTTTTTTGGTAGCCTTTTCTAGTACTTGTGTGAGCCCAAGGTTAACGCACGCGTGCCGATTTATTGGGCCGAATTTTGTTTGGCCGATTTAGCCTGAGTTGATTTACACATAACGATTTATCACATTAAGAAAGTGAATAAGTGGACAAAATCGACCCGATTGATAAAACTTGATCGCAATGGAACTACATGTATAAACCTTGCTAAAACTGAAATCTGTCAAAGAGCAGCAGAATTTATAAAATCGAACAGATCTTAAGCCCGCGCTATATCAGTAAAAGAAAAAAAAAAAGAAAGCTCATGCCGACAATTTGCAGTGTGCATACGAATAAGCCAACTAATCGGATCGATTACATTCCTTAGCTGAAAAATTTTCCGTATTTCCAAGGATCTCCAAGTTAGTCAGGGTACCCAGTGTTAACGACATATTTGCCTTCTTCTATTCCTGTGTGGCGGGCGATTAAAGTCACGATTCCGTTTTTCAGTACGTATTAATTTGAATTTCTGCGAAAAGATTCCATTACTGAACTGTTGCGTGCCCCGGAACAGACTGCAGTAAAACAGTCATGCGGGATCCGTTTGCAGACACGTCATATCTCGAAAGAAATTTAATTAAAAGCTCGCAAAAAGAACTTTTAGGCGCAAGGATTATAACACTTACGCGTTAAAATTAACGCCGCAAGCGAAACAGAAGTAATGCCAGAATGGATTCTATTACATTGGAATGCTCAGAGTTATTTGACGTCCCGTGGAGAAACCAGGCAAATTGCCTGGTATCTCCAAGGGGTGCCGAAGTTTTATTTTCTTTGCTAAGAACCTCTGGCTCGTTATGATAGATATCCAAGGCTTCGCGCCCGACTCGTGTGCGCATTAACATTATTAATCTAAGTTCGTTTCACCGGCTTCGCACTAGACACGTGCGCGCACTCAAGATTATTAATCTGAGTTTGTTTCACCGTCGCACTCAACATCTCGTTTCACAGTTTGAGTGGGTTTTTCTGTGGGTTGAACTTATCCTCATTAATGACGACCGGCTCTGTGATTGGATTGGACACAATTTGACAGCTATTCCTGTAATTGGCCAAATGGAACGCGCCAGTGTGCCGACGGGTTCTCAAAGCTCAACTGATGACAGCACAGGGAGCCCACACAAACCGTGTGACTGGTGATTGTTTACAAAATTTAAAGGATTTGTATGGAAATATTATAAGGTTCGTATTATAGCCAAATGTTAGGGAAAATGTTTTTCTGAAAAGTCACAATAAATGTAAACTTATCTCAATCGTTGTGCTTTGTCGTTCTTTTGCCTGAAAATGGGGAATTTAGGCGATTTTGAAGGCTTTGCTTTTGTCGTTTACCTAAGCGTTATATAGAGAGAAAAGGGAGGAAAGCTCTGTCAGAAATGCTCCAACGCCGAGGCGATTTTCACCCGGAAATTCGAATCACCCCGCTTCCGAACCCAGCACCAGTAAAGTGGAGATGTTAAGCTTTCCTCTCGTACCATTCGATCGAAAATCCGTTCAAAATGAGAAGCGCCAGCCGGCGAAGAAAATCAAGATATCGGCATTCGAAGTTCAAATTCACCGTTACAAATTTTAGTGTGCAGGTCAAGACAGAAGGGTGCGATTATGGTTAAATCGGAGAATAGCAAAAAATGAGTTTTGAGATACGATTCTTCCAATTCTCCGATTTTTCGACTTGGCAGGATTCTCCGATTATTCCGATTCTTCCGATTATACGATTCCTCCCGAAACAAGCGCACTACACATGAATATATCTCGTTCTTTAATCCATTAGCCGAAACAAGCGCACTCAGTACACATGAATATATCTCGTTCTTAAGGCAAAATCGTACAGTCGGAAGAATCGTAGAATCGGACAATCACTTCTAAAGTCTCTTAAGGTAAAATCGTAGAATCGGAAGAATTGCAGAATCGGATAATCATTTCTAAAGTGTCTTATCGTAAAATCGTAGAATCGGAAGAATCGTAGAATCGGATAATCATTTCTAAAGTCTCTTATGGTAAAATCGTAGAATCGGAAGAATCGTAGAATCGGATAGTCATTTCTAAAGTCTCTTAAGCTAAAATCGTAGAATCGGAAGAATCGGAGACCTCAATCGTAAAATAGGTAAAAACCTTAGTGGTAAATCGTATAATAGTACGCCTAAATCGGACATACTATTCTCCGATTTAGCCATAATCGCACTGCTCTCGGTCAAGAACTGTCACGCTGACTGCTCCACTCTGATTGGATGCGGTAAATGCTGTGGTTAAACAAAGCCCATTCATTATTCACTATTTTTTTCCCGCGCAAAGTACTTTAAAACTTACAGAATTGGTCGTCAAGTTTATAAATGACTGCTTGTAAAAATTGCATTTCTGGCTAAATAAAAATAATTTTAGCCATCTGAATATAATCTTGTTGTTTAATATGTTTTTTAGCTAGTTTATAGGGTTATTAAAATTGGCCGTTCTGCTGATGGAATAAGTAAAAACTGCAAAACACGTCGAAGTTTTCGCATAGGCAGAACCGCGTTTTAAACAAGTCTCAAACATGGTTTTCCTGAAAGGAATATTTAACAAAACCTTTTTAATAAAACTTTTCTAGTGTTGTAGGCGGCTTTCCGGTAAATTTCAGCTGATCGGCAAAACCCTCTCTCTACAGTATTGCGTGACGGTGACACCGGAACTGTGACCGTTCTGTCTGACTGATTTGACAGTAATTTGCATAACTCCTGGTTGACAAAAGGGGCGTTATAAGCATTTTAACTAGTCGCCGTCGTAGTGATGTTGTAAAAACTGCATGAGCGTTGTATTAAAAGCCGCGATTGTTTAGACTGAACGGATCTACATTGTAAGATTTGCGTACCGAATCGAAGGTGTACTTAGCTTGTAGAGACCACACCGATAAATCCTGCTTCGGATTCGACGAATTAGCGAACCATTGCATTTCGCTGGATTCCCGTCGCAAAAACATCTCGCATTCGAAGTTTTCTGGTCGTGCTTCGATTCGCATCAGACCTGTAGCTGATACGGAATTCTGTTTTGTCAAAGTAGTCGACTTTGCATGCATAATTAGAAACTCTTCGACCTAGATACAGTTTTTTGTCGTACACTAAGGGTGATCGCTTACGAGGGAGTTGACTTGTTTTCTAAGACATCTGATCATTTATAGCAATACAAATGTCCCGCAATGCTACCACAGTCGGATTCTTAATGCCCGGTTCAAGCCAAATTTTAAAAGAGAAAGAAAAATTTGTCATTTGGTTACGTCCTCCTTCAAACGTAACTGATTAGGGAATTTCACATGGTAGTCCACGTAAAAGAAACGGCAAAAAAATGTTCCAAAAAGTGTGATGCATGCAGGTGCACAGTTATTGTTTTACTTACTAAATCTACTTTTTTTTGTTCTCGTTGCATCTTAAACTCCCTAATCAGTCCGTGTTTTGAGTGACGGGGGGGGGGGGTGGGGGTAGTTTTGTTTAACCATTTTGCTAAGCCCCCTCACTTGTTTTAGCCTTGCTACGGGCCTGATCTCGCAGAACGTTCTTGGTGACCAATTACACGAAAGTGCATGTTTCATCTGTGCAAATTGTTTTAGTTGCGGTTAGGTATTTTTTTTCTGTGAAATTTGTGTCTGAGATGAGATGATTAATACGAAGTTAATAACCCTTCTGAATCCCGAAATTTCAGTTTTGAAGCTGGAGAAATAATTCCCAAGAGATAATCAATTGCACCTGGCTTTAAAGAGTATTTTAATTCTAAAACACACAATATAGACGGGTTTTTATTTTCCTTCCTATTTATTTATTTACTCCAACAAACTTGATTGTTTTAATTCCAGAAATATTCCTTACGATGAACTTGCAATAATACCAAAGAGTAAAATTCAATAGTTTTAATATGGTTTACAAATGAAATGCTCTCACCGATAGTAAAAATATTAAGAAAACAAGACTTTCAATGTATTTCGCATAGAAGTAAATGTTTCAATCAAACGCATCGTTCAACTTCCGAAAAATGAATATATCTTGTTTTGATGTCAGCTGTTTTCCTTTGTATCTTTGTGATAATTACACGCCGTAATTAAATTCGTTCAGGCAGCAATGCTATTCGTCTTTCCTTTTTTCCTCCTTTCCACGCAACATAATTTGCAGCTAGATAAAACTATCCTTCCATCAATATCAGCTCCTTTCATCTGTAACTTCTTTTTCTTTTCCTTGAATTTTCAGCTCAATGATTTTGTTAACAAGACAACCAAGTTCAACTATCCCTCCAGCACTGCGCATGGCATAACTGCGTTGACTCCACTGTTGCAAGATATTTCGTATGATTGGCTCAATTCGTCTCCGATGGCTGCCAGTCTGTTAGCGACTGTTTTAACTGTCACCTTGGATTGTTCATTTACTGTCGCCACAACGATTAAGCTTTGCTCTACGTTCCAAAAGAGGTAACTTGGTCCATCCATATTTCATTGAAAATTATAACTTCTGCAAGTGATTCCCTGCAAAACAAATATATACAGTACTATCTTCAACAACTTCAGTTTTGAAGAAATATTTCAAAGCGTGAAAATTCCCAGTACAAGTGAGTGGATACGTCACAGTAAACTGTCTAAGTTACAGGGGAAACTTGGGTTTGATTCCCGCTCGGGACAACATTTTTGTTTTTATTTTGTTTTTTGCAAGTAAGGAGTGTGTCGAAAATCATCACACATAGTTTCAAATGAAATATTCATTCACCAGTAAGTTCCCGCAAATTTTATGACAATGAATATCTTATCTGTCGTAAGCAAAGTAACATTTGGAACAAAATTTCTTAAATTATGTACACGATTTAAGATTTATCATGATTGCGTTAAAAAAAAAAAACAAGAAAGCAAATTGTAAATCAGTGAAAATTGTTCCAAGAAATTCTTCACCTACCCAGCTACAGAAGGAGTGCTTATTGAGTGTAGTCGAATGTTCGCGGATCGTTGTTTTTGAACTTCTTGCTTGTCACTGTAGCTGGCAATAACAGTTGTGACTGATTTATGAAGGTAGATCCTGGACAAAATGTTCGACTCGTCGTTTCGTTATGGCGTTTCATCGTTTCCGCACGCCGATACTTCTAGTCGAGTCGTTGTTTTCCGAGTTCGACTCGTCAAATTGCCAGTTCGACTCGGCGTTCTAGGAAGTCGACTCATCACTTCGTGAGTTCGTCTCGTCATCTTGTCAGTTCGACTCGTCGTTTTACGAGTTCGACTCATCACTGACCACATCAGTTCGTCGTCCTTTGTCTTTTTGCCGTTTCGTCGTTTCGTTATGGCGTTTCATCGTTTCGTTATGTCGTTTCGTCGTTTCGACTCGTCCACTCAGAGAGGCTATAATTCGACGTACATTACATGAAGTGTTACTTGATTCCATGCACTTTTTCATGACGTATTTATCCAAAATTTGCTGTCTGCCGACTGAAAATGGATTCTTTGAAGAGATACCTACGCCACAGCATATAATTCGTCTTGAATCGAGTGAATGATCGTTTTCATGAAAGTGAGAATGGAATTGGGTATCTAATAACACACCTTGACAGAGTTTTGTATATTCTAGCACGTGCATCTTCGTTATTTAACATTCCCCCTCAGCTGGAATGTTTGTTGCAAAGAGCTCATCAAATGTTTGTTGTTCTTGGTGGTGATGACAACTCATTACAAAGACGGTTGTTTAAGTTTACAGGATGCAGGGGTCGTCCCAGCATAGACATTCCTAGAGAACTTCTGGAACAATACCTTGAGAACAATTTTACTCCTGAACAAATAGCTCGACTTTTTTGCGTGTCTTCCAAGACGATCCGACGACGTATCATTGACTATCAACTCCGCTTTGAAAAACACAGTTCTCTAACCGACGCAGAATTGGATGATCTTATGTAAGTATCAATTCTTTCATTATCATATTTGGGATTCCAATGCCTGCATTATATTCATGTGCGTACATGAGGCTGAATGCTATTTCCAGGAGCTTACAAAGTGTCAACATTATCAATTTCGCCAATGGGAGAGTAACTATCAAACGTTCAAAAAAACTCATAGCTCTACAAATTAGCAACAATGACATCTTGATCAAGTGTTATTTGTTATCCAAGGTTTTATGATGTATGTTTTAGTTGAAATATTTGCAGATTTATATTTTTATACAGGTAATTACATGTATTAATAATGTATTTTCAGCCAATGCCACAGGCGTATAACTTAAAGAAGAAATATTGGAGTACCAGTACTCAGAACAAAAAAATCTTAGTTTCTCCCGTACTGTAGCTTTTGGGAGTCAAACCGATATTAGCACAAGTTGTGGACCAAAAATATCACTGAATAACAAAACAGCAGCTGTAGCTCACAGATTTAAGTCTTGTTCATAGCTGTTGCCAAAATGCTACATTCTTGAAAAAATTTCTGGCCACTTAATACTGGTTAGAACACATTATCCCATTTGTATCATTGCAAATACATGTACATGTGTATGCAAGGCTGTTGAATAAAATAATATAGCCTGATGCTCCATGATAAGTATGTAAATAAAGGACAATACACTTGCTGAGGATTTTCCATGTAAGTGAATAAGGAATGATTCAGCTTCATTGTAATACAGTGTGCTCTATAACAAATTATGTTGTCAACACAATGGTAGATTGATGATCAATTTTTGAAAGGGGAAGGGGTGAGGCTCTTAGTTGATGTCAGTTCCTAACGCCTTGCTTATCAATTTGTTCAAAAGCTCAGAAGTTCTGACGACCTTTCCCAGATGTGGGTATAGGAACATGCGTGGACACCTTCGTGGAAGAGGTCATAATGTTCAATGGGATCGTATTCGAGACAGCATGAGACGGTTATGTCCTGAAGAAATTTTAATGCGGGCATTACAGCTTACAGCAGTGAGACGAAGAACATACTTTGTCCAGGCCCCCCTCTCACTGTGGCATATCGATGGAAACCACAAACTTATAAGGTAGCTACTGTATGTTACAGGTGATCACAAATCTCTATCTGTTTGGCAAACATATGAATGATCATGGTGAAGAGCAAACTAAACTGAACATGCAGTTTGGCACAATTTTTGCAAAATTGATAATTTATTAAATATTTGCACGCCTTTAAATGTTCTCTAGAAATTGACTGTGATCTACCTTCATAGTCTAACATCCCTAAGGTGTTTGGCTTTTTGGGCTTGTGGAGATGACTGATAACAAGCAAGCTTGTCTGTTTTGTTTTTAGATGGGGGTTTGTAATACACGGTGGCATAGATGGATACTCAAGGCGCATCATGTACTTGCACTGCAGTTGTAACAACAAAGCAGCAACTGTCCTTCAACTTTTTAAAACTGCTGTTGAAGAAAATGGCTTGCCTTCAAGAGTGCGAGCTGACCAAGGAGTGGAAAACGTGGATGTCGCCTGGTACCTACTAACACATCCAGACAGAGGGCCAGATCGTGGAAGTTTTATAGCTGGTAGAAGTTGCCATAATCAGCGAATTGAGCGTTTATGGAGAGATGTTTTCTCAGGTTGCACATTCATTTACTTCAACCTCTTTGACCACATGGAATCTGAGGGACTTTTGGATATTGACAATGATCTCCACATGTTCGTTTTAAGATACGTGTTTGAAGCGCGAATAAATGCCCATCTTCAAGAGTTTACAGAAGGTTGGAACCACCACCCTCTATCCACAGAGGAAAACATGTCTCCAATTCAGTTATGGTTATGGGGTCTCCATGGATTTTCACTCTCTGCAGAGCAAGCACAACCATTGGTATGTTGAAAGTACCCATACATATTATGTTGCACTGTTTATAATCTACAATTTATGTCGACACAGGACTACTAATTATTATTTCAAGTCATTCTAGTTGGTCCAGGTCTGTTTGTTCTAAAATAGCTCTTTTTTTGGTTCTGGGTTTGAAATATTTATATTTGTCGTTACTTTTCAGCAATATCAACAGTACTTGTTATGCTGTGTTCAAGCCCTTTCTCAACAAATTCATTTTTTTCCATTTGGATAAACTTTGCTTGAATTACTTCTTATGATAGAAATCCAACTACAAGAAAAAACTGTTTATTGTGGCTGTAACTACATAAATACAGTCCAACCTGCTATACGGAGACACCCTTAGGACCAATCATCGCTTTCTGCTTAAAGGAGGTTGAAAAATAATAATAAAAACGAGTTAGGGTGTGGCAGTCAAGCCACACACAAGGGAAAGTAATTTTCCATGGTAGATATCATTTTCATTTGCTTATCACCTAATTGACCAATTGTTTCTGACCATCTACATGTACTTTTTATTCCACAGGTGGATGATGTTCCCCATTATGGCATTGATTGGAGTGGCCCCCTGCCTGATTGTCAGTGGGGTGGAGACAGTGTGCTCCTGGATAACACATCACCCGTGGAAGTTCCTGATATAGAATTACCTAGTGTTGCAGAAAATGATCTACGTGCATGCCTGGAACAGAATGACCCCCTAGCTGAGAGTCAATGTCTGGGATTTGATATCTATCTTAATCTTGTGTTGCGTTTGCAGGCATTAGTTAATGTCTAGAACCATTTGAGTTCTATGTCATAATGTTTTGTTTTTTTTTTTCGTTTTTTACCAAAAAGGTACTAATATCATGTTTACGTACTTTTGGTTATTGTGATGCTAATTAAAAATGGCCTCAGGAAACTGGAAAATTTATTGTTGCATGAAACTGAGAACAAATGAAGGGGTGTCTGGAAGAAAGCCCTGAGTGACTTCTGATAAATTGCTAGATTCTCCTACCAAATTGCATTGTATTCCCCTGTGAAACAAAAGGAGAATTTGACCTTACATCAAAAGTCACTTAGGGTCTTATTCCGCACATCCCTTCAAATGATCATCCTTTTTACATACCGGTATGTTATTCCACAACACAAAGGAATACTGTGAAAAAAAGTGTACACTGTTTTCTTCAATGTAGTTGAAAACCAAAACTAAAACATCCCATTTATTGATTCTGTTCTTGAGGTACATCTATACATACACTGTATATAATATTGATGACTGCACAAGCAAAATCAAACATCATGGTTTTAACTGCAACATTTTAAGTAGTCTTTAAGAAAGGAACTGCCAATTACTTGTATGATAATGAAATCCTTACAGAATGTTCAATGTGTTAAGATTACTAAGAAGACTTAAATGTTGTCAAAAACATCAACTTTGAAATTAATAATCATCTTCTTTTACTCCATTGATAACCACAACTATGCAAAATTGTTTAAGGCTGGTTTTGTCCAGAGGCGGAGTCAGAGTTGTAGTCTGAGTCGCAAAAGCGATCGAAAGTCAGAGTCATAAGCGGAGTCATAAGCTCGACTTAGGATTCCATTGGTTTGATTTTCACGAAAGCATGTTGCTGTGGAGGACAAAGCCTCTGATTACAACTTTGACCATAACTCCATCACTATTGAAAACCAGCCTTTAGCCTCTCAGTCTGGGAGTAGCAATTTTTTTAAATTATACCTTGATAAGTTCTATGTTATGCAACAAAACAAAACAAACAAGAGAACAACTACAAATCCATACAGCCAACATGAAACGTTTTCAGAAAACTGCAGTTCACTGGTATTTTCTTAGCTTTGGGGTACAAAGTTGCTAAATAGTAGCAAATCCCTGGCTTTCAAACTGTAAAGCGATATCCAAGCTTTGATTAAACTTATTCTCAGTGGAATGAATTGTTGGGAGCTGTAATATTGCCAGGCATGCTGTTGCTGATGGCAAGGAAGCTTTCTCATCATCATCAGGAAGATATCTAAGCACAATGTTGTGAGGGAGACCACGAGGTGGAATTGATTTGAAGCCAGTAATGAACTGCAGCAGACATTTGAGTTTCTCCTCACCAGCATTACTTACATACTCGATGAACCAGTCATAGGAACGTTGCTGAGCGAAGTCGGAAGGCCTTTCTACACTGGCATCAAAGAGATTCTGAAATCCATTGGGAGTGAGGGTTTGCTCAATAGAATTACAAAGCAGCTTAAAGCAGACTTCCTTGTTGTTTTTGATCACATCTAGGAACTCAAACATCTTAAGACCTTTGGCAAATGAATCAATCTCAAACTTGCGGGACAGGATGATCTCACTTTCCAGTAGATTTTGTACTAGATGTGCCACATTCTGGTTAGTTATCTTCTTGGTTATTGGCCAGTGGGAGGCGTTTATCACTGACCAGAAGGACTCTGAGGAGGGATGGCTGTCAAGGACTTCATCAACATCTCCTTCCTGCAACTTATCTAACAATTCATGTAGCACAGCAGTTCCTTGAATTTAAAAGAAAAAAAAAACCTGTCAGAATTGTTCCATTGTGACATTAGAATTATGCCATATGGATAAGGACAGGAAACAACATGCGCAAGAAACAATTCACTTGCCCTTTGATTCTATTACTGTCGAAGCTCTATTAAAGGACAGACCATTATTTTTGAGAAAGAGAGGGGGAGAGGGCAATTTTTCTGAGCAAAAAATTATTTTTTACAGTTAAGTTGTGCTGGAATTTTTTCTATGGTAATTGCCAAAAAACATAGAATAAGTGAGCTACTACACATGCTCTCATTAGTTGATAGCTGTGTTTAGATGAGAGTATGTAAACACGGTTGTGAGGTTTTAGATTAGTGCGTACTTTCGAAAGTTATGCAAACTGTCTCAAATTCTCCCAACCCTCCTTGTGTTTAGATGAGGCTATGTAAACAAGGAAAAAGTGCTCTATTGCTTAAATGGTCCATCCCTAAGCTCTCTCTCTAACAAGCCCCTTGTTTGGAAGTATAATTTTTTAATAGTGCCCCCCCCTCTCTCTATAGACCTGCCTCCCCCCTATATGAAGTATTCAGAATTATGTACATCTCAATTTTCTTGTGACCATAAATTTAACAAAAACCATAGTACTAGTACGATAAAGTACCTGCATTGAGCGGGATATCTTGTCTTCTAAGTTGAGAGAGTACATACAGCGGGTTTGCATCTGCTAAGTAGAAGTAGATTGCTGGACATAAAGCACTAAAACTGGGACCACCTTGAGCAATGGAGTGGCTCACAATAATTCCAGCAAGCTGAAACAGTAGGCCTTTGGAGCTGTCTTTCACAGGAAGCAAAGACCACTCTGAACCCTCAAACAGCCGTTGTTGAATTTCTTTCAACAACATTTCAAAAAACTCAGCTCTAATGGCACCTGCATCTAAACCATCCTCTCCTTTGAAGGAAATGGTTAGATTGTTCCTTAATTTGTCACTGTTAGTTAAGGCTTTCTTGTAAAATATCAGTGCTCCTCTCCAAACTTCATCTCTGTCGACAGTAAGGCTGTAATCATCTGTCTTGACATTGGCCATAAGGCTGTCAACCACACTTTCAGTAGATGCAAAGTACAATGTCTCATTAGTGCATGTTTCAGGTGCACTTGTGACCATGCCCATTTCTTCCAGGAACTCACACACATGATCTGCAGCTTCTTCAAGGGTTGCTGACCTCTGAACAGCAAGTTCGATCTTGCCTTTGGGGGAATCTGGAAACATTTCAGACAGTTGATCTACCCACAACCTTGCCTCTCCGTCTGTGTTACATATCTGAGAAGAGAAACCTGTCACTCCTGTGCTGCTTTCCCCCTGGCTGCTCGCTCCTTGGCTGCTCGCTCCTTGGCCGCTTGCTCCTTGGCTGCTTGCTCCTTGGCCGCTTGCTCCTTGCCTGCTTGCTCCTTGGCTGCTCCCTCCTTGGCTGCTTGCTCCTTGGCTGCTTGCTCCTTGGCTGCTTGCTCCTTGGCTGCTTGCTCCTTGGCTGCTTGCCCCTTGGCTGCTTGCTCCTTGGCTGCTTGCTCCTTGGCTGCTTGATCCTTGGCTGCTCATTCCTTGGCGTCTCATTCCTCGGCTACTGGTCCAGAGACTGCCGCCCCCTTGAATGCTGTGACTGCTGCTCCCTCCACTACTCCCCCCAGGGCATGTATTAAAGTGTTCTTTAATACTCTGAATGGGAATGTCTCTTTCGCAGTTGACACATTGTGTCTTGACTTGCTCATCACACATAGAGGGTTGGACCAATCTCTCCAGATCAAGTTTACTTTGCATAGGCCTGATGTAAATTGCTGCTGTGCTTGAGACCACATCTTTTACATATGGAATGCTGTATCCACCATGTTGTTCCATTGGAATTGGTACAAGGGGCCTTGATGGTCCACCTCTATCTGCCCGTAGGAGCTCAAATGCTCCTCGCTGGGATGTCAGTTTAGGATACTCTTTTTCCAATGTAGCTCTTAATTTCAGAAAGTCCCCTCGCTTGTCTGGAAATACAATTTTCTTCTTACCCAGACCAGCAAGAGTTAAAGTATGAGACTCAGCCAGTGATGGTGTTTTGTTTGTATTTGGGGAGTGCAGGAGAATAAGTCGTGGGTCCAGGTGTCCTTTATCACAATGGGGACAAATGTTGGGCCTTTTTTCCTTTTTTTGGGTTGTGGGCCATGAGAGGCTGACCTGTACTGTGGGAAAGCTGCCCTGAAGAAAGCACAGTTTGAGATATTACTACTGGTGTAACTGAGAATTTAACAATATAGTCACTCTTTCAGAATACTCTATGCTTAGAATTAACACACTAGTAACAATAATGCATCAGTCAATGCAAACCCCAGCCCACCCCTCTCCTGGCTGTGTCAAACCAAGACATTCCAGCTGGTGCTCATTGCCGAGTTTTTTAATTGCTTGCACCTTTAGCCATTTTTCTTTGCCTCAATATAACAATATTGAAGTTTGTGGCTTTGCTCAAATACCCTGTTCCAGAAGATATGCAAACACCCCAAAAAGGGGTTTTTGGTTTCAGCTTCTCTTCCCCTCTGGAAATTCCAGTTTGGGTTCATACATTATCAAGAGTTTAGTCCCACTTCCTGCACCACCACCCAACTCTGGGAAATCATTTCCAATGATCCTACACAGGGAGGGTATTGATAATTTCTGGTAATTCACATTAGACTACTACCATTTTAGAACAAAAAGAGACTGTCAAAGTTTCCATCGACTGATGCATAAGAACAATACAACAGCCAAAGGAGGCTTAGTACCCTACTAGGCAAAAATGCTTTGCTTTTCAAGCTGGGTCTTCCAAGCTTAATTCACTGTCCTTACCAGTCCTATCATATTTGACCTACAGAAAGGGTCTCTTTCTCAAAAATCTGGCTGTCATTAATTAACGTGTTACACAGAAAAACAAAACTTTCGTTCAAGCACAAAGTATGCTTAGTGCTATCATCAAGACTAACAACAAACCACTGTTTAGTGCTATTTCAAAGTCATGGCGACCTATACCCCTTCAGCTTTGAACAAAGTAGATAGGACAACTCAATAAGCCTGTGTGAATGTAAGCTTGACATTACATTACAGCTTTCAGAATACTAACTCTGTCTAGAATGAAAAGCGTAAAATATTTTGGGCTCTTAGGTACTAAACATCATTCTTTCAGTCTGCGTCTTCCAAAAATAGCGACTCGAATGATTTTGCCATCAACAACAAATATAAAGGTTATTTGCAAATAGGCGAGCTACATTATTCATTCATTCATTTATTTATTACAATCTATGGTTAAAACGCCAAAGGATAATCTGTAAAGGAGTACAGAACCCCATATAAAAACCGATCACTTAGGAACTAATATACACACAAGCGTTTCTTTGAAGAACGCTTTTATAGAGTGTTGAATATTATTATCATCGGCTCACCTCCAATTCGCTTCTGCTCTTGAAATCGAGCTTGTTGACTGTTGATTGACCTGATTGTTGTCTCTTTCATTTGGTGGAGACGATATATCTTCGATTTTACTGATCGCGTTTTCCAAAATTCCCCGCAACTCCTCCATGTTTCGGATCTCACATGGAGAGGACCAAAACCGCGGGAAAATGGAAAACACATCATGTAATGTACGTCGAATTATAGCCTCTCTGAGTGGACGAGTCGAAACGACGAAACGACATAACGAAACGATGAAACGCCATAACGAAACGACGAAACGGCAAAAAGACAAAGGACGACGAACTGATGTGGTCAGTGATGAGTCGAACTCGTAAAACGACGAGTCGAACTGACAAGATGACGAGACGAACTCACGAAGTGATGAGTCGACTTCCTAGAACGCCGAGTCGAACTGGCAATTTGACGAGTCGAACTCGGAAAACAACGACTCGACTAGAAGTATCGGCGTGCGGAAACGATGAAACGCCATAACGAAACGACGAGTCGAACATTTTGTCCAGGATCTACCTTCATACTGATTATGCCAGTTGCACGGCCAATTTATTGGTCACAGCAAATCGGGAAACACGAAACACGGTCAAAACATCACGAAAAATCACGCAACGAGAAAGCTAATTTGTAGCCCTTGCCAACAATAACTCACAAAGGGACAGCACGGAACAACATCACGAGAGAGAATTTTATTAAAAAAATTAGCATCGAAATATCAAGGTTAAATCAGATTCTTTAGTTGAATTTCCTAACTTTAAATGAGACTCGGAAAATGCTGTAGTGAACTCACCAAATTCATTTTATCGTGTCGTGTTTTGCACCGTCAGTTATCAAATGTGCCGCGTTGTTTTCGACACTTTTGCGTGGACGTGAATTAACTCGTTCTCAGAAGAAAGTGTCATTTATACAGTTTATTAGTCACGTCTCTCGATGTTGTCCATGTTTCAACTAGAAAAAAAGCAACGCCTCAGATAATTTGTATGCGTCATTTAAGGTTGACTACTGAGACTCGTTGTGGCATTTAGGCGATAAAAACACACTTTTTGATGTAACACTAAAAACGTAATCGAGGTACTTGAATGTGCGATTGTGGAAGCCGCGGTGTAAATAAGAGAAAGCTCGACCACGATCATATTACCATTGGTTTTAATTTGGTTTTGTTTCTCTTTGACTAAATAAGTACCTTCCTTTAAAAGCAAACCTGACGTTAACGTATTTTAGCACATGAAGATTTCTACATCAGTAACTTTTAACATTTTATAAGTTGGCGTAATGGAGGTGATTTCAGTTTAAGTACGGCACGATGTATTTGGTTTTCTCTGAATTGATAAAATATGTGATATTTGATTCCTTTAGGAAGTCTTGAATGACTTAATTGTTCAAAGAAAATTTAGTTTTGTTTCGTTGACGTTTTCTTACGCGTTTATAAATCTCTCTCCCTCTGTAGCTTACAGTTAAAAGTAAATTACCAATTTCCTGTCTTTATCCCTATAGTTGTTACATCAAAATACAAGAAATCTATGCCAAAAACGTAGTTTTCGTTATCTCTCTGCGAGATAAAAAAAAGTAATAAAAAGATATGAACCTTTAAGAACAATAAAAGGCCTATAAGCTCTCGTTTCCGTAAAAATGTGACGTTATGAAAGCTATGACATCTCCATGGTAACAGTTGCTGCCATTTTTTTGTGGATATTGTCTTTTTACATTAAAGGAAAAAGCATATGCTTAATATTCTGTTTTTCATACATTTTGTCATTCATATTCAAATATTTATTCAAAAATATATCGACGTAAGAGAAATCCTTTTCTTTGTGTGATTCATTTTACGTTGTCGAAAACTATTGCTCGAAATTAACGAACAGATCTTATCTTAATGCTGGAAATTTCTTCGTGTATTACTAAGTTTCTAAATCGTGTTGAGCAGTAGTTGTTTTTTCATTCATGTTTTGAAGAATAATTAATATTGCTTCAAGAAATCGTTAGAGGAAACGAAAATGTTGAATAGTCTCCATTTGAATGTAATAATTTTAATTACAGTTTCATCTACAGATTCAAAAACATAAGAGCGCATTAAAGGTTGCGTTCGATTGAACTTATTCTGGAATAAGAATAAGCGGAATAGCTGTTAAATTTCCCTTTTTAAGAAATTTGGGAGGCCAATTCAGCAAAATGTCGCTGACACATGCGAATTTAAGAGCCGTCTCGTACTCCAGTAACCCCTAAAGCTTTTTATGAGGGATTTCTTGGCATCGTTGTATGTATTCCTATTCCAGAATAGGGTCAATCGAACGCACCCTAAATGACTGACGATTCAGTGGCCTCGTCAAGCAGGAGCCCAAATCAAAGGCCTGTTTCTCAGCACAGTGCCCGAAGCAACATTCAATAAACAAGTCATGTCACTCGTTAGAATTTGGGAGTGTTGGCTAAGTTTTGTGGGTATCACTTGTCAGTACCAACTAAATTATCATATACCTTTTGTTGATCTAGATGATGTTGCTTCAATGTGGGGAAAATTTAACTGAAATGAAGTGAATAACTATATTTCAGCACGATAAAATCAATCAGCAGAGCTTGTGAGGTCGTGCATTTAAACAAATAATTAAAAACATAGTTACAAATACAAATGACTGTAAAAAAAACTAAAATGTATTTACAATCCATGACATCAACGTACTTTTCAACTCCAGCAAATCTAAACTAAATTCAATTTAAATTTTTTTATCAAATTCTTCAATGATATTCGTTACAATGGGATCGAAGTTTAAGGCAGTAAAAAAAGGTGTTAGTTCTCCATGTTAAGAGCTCTGATGAATAGATTGTTCAAAATAGAACTGGAAATCGCAAAGACGGACTTTATAGACGCAGAATTTTTCGACGATGGATTATTCCAAAAATCCCTTCTATAAATATGAAAACAATCTATGTTGTGTTATTACTACTAGCAAATACGTGCGTTTCTATCGATTTGTGGATTTACTTTGAATGCATGATACGCTGAAAAGGTAATTTAAAATATTTGTCGTGTAAAATTGCTACATGTGAAGCACATCGATCGCCAGTGAAAGGAATCACCAATAATCTGAGAATGATATATCGCGATTTTCCGATCACAATATACCGATTTTATGTTAATTATCAGGAACAATAAATCATCACAATACAAAACATATCGTGAGTAAAAAACAAAAGTAATGTCAATTTTTGGTGTGAAGAGTGGTTAAAGTTCTCACATAAGTTCAAAAAAACAGCGCGGCCGCCTTAGTACATGGAGCAAAGCACGACACCAGTAAACGAACTTGGCGAGTTTACAGTGAGATGTTTTAATCAAGATTTAAGTTTAAAAACTTAAATAAATAATGTTAGATACTCCTGATTATACAACGTAAATTTGTTTTCAATAAAATTATCTCTCGTGATGTTGTCCCGTGCTGCCCTTTCGTGAGGTATTGTTGCTAAGGACTTCAAACACGATTCACCGTGATTTTTCGTGATGTTTTGACCGTGTTTCGTGATTTTACCCGGCTGTTGTGACCAATAAATAGGACGCGCATCTCACCAAATTCATAACAACTGTTACCAGCTCCAGTGCAGAACGAAGAAAGCAAGAGCAAGCCTCGAAAATTAATACCGGTCCTTATTCCAAGAGGACTTGCATCTTGCTAAGGTCAGTTTACTTCAAGTTTGCATTGTTCTTAGTTTCTGGTTAAAATAGTTAATTCTGTAAGACTTATTCATCTTAAGACGTTCTCAAGTTTTTGACTAACAAAATTTTTTGGGCAGTCAAAATTGCCTTTATAAACACTACATTTAACGCTTTCAGCTATTTTGTTCCTATGTATATTGAATTTTGTAATTTTACCGATTTACCATATAGTACATTCATGAATCGAAAGTCAAATATGATCGATACTACATGATAGCTAGGGCCAGAATTCTACAGATGCCACACTTTGCAGTGTCATTTTTTGCTTGTGAAAAAATGAAAAATAAACTGATTTTGCACATCTTATAATCTGTTATCAGAATTTTTCAAGAATAACGATGTTAGTTTTCGTGTCTAATCCAATGTTTACATTTGCTCTTCAGAATATCGGAGGGTTATTCAAACAAATTATGGATTGTCAAAGCAGCATTTCTCCTTCAACGGAACCAAGCATCCTTGCTGTGGAGTCACTTAACGGTGAAACCACCGAAACAATGTAGTCAGTCGCCAAGAAACTGGCAAGAATAGGTGACGAACTGAGTCAATCGTACGAATTATCTTCTGGCAACTTTTTCAGTGTCGCAAAAGCTGCACCATCAGTAGTTTTGGAAGGTTGTTTGGACAATGTTAATATACTCATAAAGGCATCAAGATGAAAGTTTTGAGCAAGCAAGAAATGGAAGATGAAGTGAATTTCTTGCGTGAGCGTTTTCTAACGAACGAAAGCAAGAACGTAGCGACCCACGCAGCTGCTGTTAAAACTGTGAGACTTAAAAACACATGAAGCTGCAGCTGTGTTCTTGAACGATAGAACATCGTACAGCTAAGAAGAAAGATAACTGTGGAGTTTTGTTGATGGAAAAGATTAAAACAGAGGAGCCGTGTGAAAAAAGAATCTCTAAAATAAATTTTTAAAATAATTTGCAATATTTTATTATCGATGAGAATGTATTAGAAGCATGGGCGTGTATTTGAAGAACTCAATCTGTATATTCTAGCGTTGGATATTACAAGGCCTTACTTAGTTCTAAAAGCGTTAATGAAGGTTGTTGATTTTCGATGTAATTTTATTTCGCCCAAAATTGTTAGAGTAGATAAAACGTGCATATACTGACCTCCTGGTGATTCAGACGACTTAATTACTCCCTAATCGAGTAAATCGGCCCACATCAGCGAAAAAATTTCACGTATCTCATAGAATATTCCGCTTCAATCACAGTTTCTAGTTGAAATTGTGATGGGGAAAAGCGAGAGTCTCAAAATTCTCGAAAAGAAGTCGAAATTTGCTGTCTTTTTTTTTTTCTTTACAAATCAATTAGGAGCACTTTCTAGATAATTTTTTTTAAACTGAATTGTATTTCTTTAAAGAAATCGATAAGATATAAACATTTAGCTTACAAAACCAATAAAACGAGAATTTCTGTTGATGAACCCCGAGTTGGGGATTTTGAGAAACGTACGCCATGCTCCCAAAGATTTTCAGAGACATTTCGTGTTGGAGTGAAACAATAATATTTACAAACCGGTTAATGTCAAGTGCCGCCAATGAAAATGCAAATATTGAAGGTGAAATACTCCCAGGTATACAATCTTTTATGAAAAATTCAATAGCAATTGAATATTGTTGGCGAAATTTTTCCTGAACAAAATATGTTTCAGGGCCATTGAATATTTTTGAGACTTTCTCTAACAATCCCACACCATACCCACAAATTACGTGATAAAAACGCTTTAGCCAAAACTGGGACAATAATTTGCATAGAGTTTCTCACATCTGAAATTATCTCTTTTGTAAAGGTAAGGGGGAAAAAGTAATAATATCTCAAAGAGGTGCTTTAAAATCGGTTAGCCAATAGGACGCGTTTTTCTACAATCGCAATAATCTATTTTAGCACCTTTTAATTTCGAAGTGTTTAAATGACAAGTGGTGAAACTTTTGAATAGATCTCATTGGTGGTCTTTCTTCTTCTTTAGGAGAATTTGTACTATTTTTTTATTATTGTTTTTTAGATCTGTGAAACGTTCTTTGAAGTTTTTAGAAGTGAATTTTTAGCTCAAAATTCGACTTGAAATTCAGTAGTTTATTTTTATTAAATGTAAATTAAGGCTAAACTGTGTCGGGTAAAAGCTGTGGCCGTGGCAATGAAAATAATTATATTGAAAAAAAAACCCAACATAATTTAGTGTGAGCCCTTTCATTGAGAAAACAACCTCGTGAATAAGCGGATGTTACTGATAGAAATAATTAGTAATTAAAACAGTTTTCGTTTTTCAATGAATTATTTATAAGCAATAGCATTGTAAAGGAAAGCGATTTAAGCCAACGGTGCGAGTAAAATATCGTCTATTAATTTAATTTAAAGAAACATAATCAAGATTAAATAACGTGGTTAACAAAAAAATCTAAGAAGGAGAGATTGGGTAATTTATGCTCATATTTTTGCAGAAAAACATGTCTTTTGCTAAGTAGAATAAAGTAATTAAAGATATAGGAGTTAGAATTTCCGGGATCATAGCCGCACATTATTCCTAACCACCACCGCTGTTGGTCGTTCAGCAAGACTAACCCGTTACAACCGGTTAGGTGGGTCAAATGAAACTTTGTTGGGGTACTCCCGCTCAGTCAGTGCGCATGGTGCTGCTCAACCCACTAATCCGGTCACGGCCAAGCCTGGGTCTACTGTTGTGCGTACACGCGCGCGCAAGCCGCAAACTAATTCCCGGTCTTGTTCAGATGAAGTTTCTCTCCAGGTCTTCACGCGGCAACGAGGCAAACGAACGCATCCACTGGATAGAGGTTCTGCGCCGCGAGTTAAAACAAAAATATCCGTTGAAGATTTCACTCTTTAGCAAAATGGATAATAAGTGATTACGGAAGTGTTTGAGACTTAACAGACCGGCGTTAAAACGTTTGCTTTCTCTCTGACCTCCAACTCTCACGCGCTGAATTCCTCTCTTAAGTCATCGAATTCTGTCGAACTTCATTCACAAGAAGCGACGTGAATTTTAGAAGGCGCTTTTGTTTGCCCGTCAACACTTTAGACTCCGATCGACTCTCACGTGCTCACTAATAACCTGAATCTACACAACGTAGAATAACACTTAAAACTCAAACTCCTGATCTCTTATGATCATAAACTCTCACTTAGGCAACTCTATGAGATCAAGTGTAAATCTTCCTAGACTTAAATCATTCAGATGTCTTTGCACTTTGTGTAAGACTCACACCTCCAGTCATCCAAGTGACGTTAAAATATCTTCATGTATATATAAGATATTTAGTCTAAAATATAATATATATTATTTTTATGTTTATACAATAGAAAATTCTACTTCCTTTTCTCATTTAAGTTATTTACAGAGATGTATCAAGGGCTTAGACGCAAATCATCGCTGCGATATTATAAATGTGTTTCAAACTTAGCCTTAATTACAGTGCCTACTAATACCGAAGTAGTTTTACGCGGTTTATGACTATTCGGGAAAAGCAGATCTTAGCAAGGGCTATTGGAATCCAAAAAGAATACTAGGGGTAACCACGCGTTTTTAGAGATAATTAAACAACAATTATTCTAAAAGCCGTAAAATAGAAGCAATGTATGACGTTTTTTTTTTTTTTCAAATTGAAGCTTTCTTATCTCTGAGAAATACATGGATACCAAGTGAACTGGCTGAGTTCTACTCTCTCTGCATATGAAAGAAATGTGATGGTAAATTTCCAGCCTGGTGAATGAATGAGAATGATGATTATTCTAGAAAGTGACGCAGGCATACTCGGAAAAAAGAAATCCGAGTGCTCCTATCAGGAGTCGAACCTAAGACCTTCCGATTACTAGTTCGGATGCTCTACCACTGAGCTACAGGAGACTCGTGGGAGCTGAGGCCATTAAACTAGGTTCATGGGACAAACATCCTGCATACTGCTAGGATTTGAATGTCGAACGTGTGGTATATGAAAGAAATGTGATGGTAAATTTCCAGCCTGGTGAATGAATGAGAATGATGATTATTCTAGAAAGTGACGCAGGCATACTCGGAAAAAAGAAATCCGAGTGCTCCTATCAGGAGTCGAACCTAAGACCTTCCGATTACTAGTTCGGATGCTCTACCACTGAGCTACAGGAGACTCGTGGGAGCTGAGGCCATTAAACTAGGTTCATGGGACAAACATCCTGCATACTGCTAGGATTTGAATGTCTCTCTGCATAGTTTTAAACCGTGCAAAAATATTTCTGTATTAGTAGGCACCACCCACAGGAAACTCGAGTATCTCGAGATGCGCAGCACGAATGCGCAGTAGCAAAAGCAGGCACCGTCCTTAAACTATGACTCAAGCTACTTCGGCCACTACCACCACAATTCTTTCCAATGGAGGGTATGCAATCAGGAAATACGGTACTTGGCTTCCAAAACAATAAGAACAGAGATGGCGCACGCCGAATAGCGCATTCATTGTAAAATATTCAAATAAGCTATGTAACGCGATTTTATGTTATGCGATCAAAGTGAAAAATATTTCCTAAGAAAAATTGAATAAAAAAATAAGTGCAGAATTTTTAAGACATTTAATATGAATAAAACTTCAATTTTTAAAATTGTCTTTGCTGGTTTATACAAGTGTCTAAGATATAAAGCTTCTAGAATTGCCACGAGTCGAATTCTGCACCTGTTCTATGTTCTGTTGGTGGTTTGCATGTGACGTCATGGCGGCCATGTTGGTGGACAGGAACAATAAGATTTTTCTCCTCTGGGAGTTCACTGCCATTTTTATGCAAACTTTGTTAACAAATTTTCTTTTGTTTTGTCCACCAACACGGTGGAAGTGAAAACCACCTTATTTCACTGGACCCTGATAATCTGCGGCTACATTGTTGTTAAGTCAATCATCATTGTTTTGTGTTGTTCGTTCTTTTGTGCTCTCGATCAATAATATAAGACTTTGCATACGGTGAAAGTCGCCCCAATCAGCTAACTGGGCCAGTCCAGCATGCATCTGTGACATTCCAGCGTGCCTGTCATTGACGTCTTCGAGGGCAAACGCACGTAATTTATTCTAATTCAGTGAATCTTGTGAACAACAGTACGAGTTCAGCGAGCATAATACTGCTAGTAAGGAGGTGTGTTTGACCACTGGAGGCAAGATTTCCGCACAGCCCCATACATTAATTATGTATACATTTTGCGACTCAAACTCTATTCATGCTCGTTCTTTGTGTAAGAGGGTTAGTGTGACAGTGATGCATGTATAATTAATGCATGGGGCTGTGCGGAAATCTTTCCGCAATCGATTGCGGACCTGTGGTAAACAGGCAAAACTCGGTAAAGTTTTAGTGAACAAAGCGAGCGTGTTTACCGAATCGAAAACTTTCGAAATTCAAACTCAATTACCAGTGCCTTATACTTTCAAAAATTATTATCGCCCATTGAAAATCATTGTCAAAAAAACCGTTGGATTCGAATGTTGTGAAATCCAACTGACTGAAGGCAGCCTGGGCCTTAACAAGCGGGAAACGCATGGGTACTAGGTACTACTGGTATATCCGATTGCTATCCAACCTTGTTCCCAGGGTCTTCGTGATATTTTAAAATGTGGACGATGACCCTGGGACAAGCTAAAAGAATTTTTAAATCGTAGTGTTATGTTTGTAACGTGACACACTTGATTTCCTTCTCCGTTACACTATTTTCCTGGATCAAATATGGTATCCATCAGGCAGTCATATTTCATCTGCAAAAGTGTAACGATGACAAAACTCACGTGTGTGTATCGTGACAGAAGGTCTTCGCTGTCGTCCGCCATTTTGAATATCGTGAAGACCTTAGGGAGAAGATTGACTGTTATCCCTGCGATTCTTACCTTCACGCCGTCGTTTCACGCCTTTATGATCAGCTGTGCGATTCTCGGCTCCCTCCTTTAAAGCAATCACGTATTTCTGGCGGTAATAGCAGCTAAAAAGATAATACAACTTGAGTGTGTGCGAGACTATCACCCGTGAATCATTCAACGGTAACGAATTTCCCACGACGTTAGAATACGTAATGTAATTCTCTGACCTCCCATGAGTTGTCCCTCGCGTTGTTCCACAACCTTGAAAAGGAATTCTAAAGATGACCGTTCTTTGTGTCACATGATGTGGTTGACATGACGTGTGTCGTAGATGCAGCGAAGATGGCTTTATCTGCGGAAGGTCTTGCAGATCCATTGATTATAACATGACATCATTCAGGCACTGTAAAGTGACTCTTTCTTTGTGTAAAATTGGCACAGATTGAGCTGAAAATTGTGAATCATAAAAGGTTGTATTTGGTTAACAAGAGGCATGGCTAAATGGCTCAGTAACTAACAACAGATAAAAAAACTACATACACATATCGGATCAATATTGTTTTCTGGGCACTCGAGCTATATTGTTCCATCTCTTTCAAGTAGTAACTATATTCTACCAAGAAATGTTATCTTTTACTGTCTGGCAATGTCACTAGCTCGTGTCCAAGAAAAACAACATGAGACATTTTTTTGGAAACTGGCCGAAATTAAAAGTATAAGATTCAGTTTTTCAACCCATGTTTTATTAATCATGTTTTGCTTTCACTTGCTTGGCTAATACACCCCGTTGATAGCAAATTGACAACCCATGTAAATTTGATGGATAGTTTTTACGGTTGACGTGACGTGAAATATAAATAAAATTTGTCCTTAATAGTTTAGCTACTGTAGATCACAATATTGCATCTTTGTAGACACGAAAACAGGAAGTTTTTTTTTTCCTTTTCAGTCTAAAAGATAACATCTCTTGCTAAAAACTCACACCCACTAATGATATTTGAGTGAACGATGCTTAAATAAAGCCAAGAAGATTTAAACTGCAAAGTTACGATATTGAATCATCATGTGTAATATTTTAAATATGTCAATGCAAAAGCACTTCCATGGATGATGATACGTCTGCCAAGATACAGCTCAGCTTTATATCATACGACTTGTATTGCAAAAGAAAAATAATCCATTTAAAGAGCACCTACTTGTAATTGTTGAAATTACTGCTGTGATCAGGGTGAAGATAATAGTTGCACCTTTCATGATACAGACACTCAACCGTAAACGAGTTCGTGTGTTTAATACGGCGGGTACTTGTAAGTAGATGAAAACTGGGAAGGTTTAGCTTCGATATCGTCTCATTTGACAATTGTTTGGCACAGGAAGTGAAAACAATTCCTAGGGGGTATTACATAACAAATACCCTCCTTCCCCCCCCCCCCCCACCCTCGAAACCCACCTACTCCAAACCTCCTCGCTCCACACGCACACACAACTCCAATCAACAACGTCCATCTCGGTTTAACACCACAAATGTTTGCAAACGTTTAATAATTGATCAGACCTTGACAATTGTTTTGCTGTTTTAATATTGTTTCAAAGAAGGGGTCAGTTCTCGGCCCAGGACGGATCACGATTGCATCCTGGATGAGGGCGGGAGGGGAGGGTATTTCCCTCTTGGAATGGGACACAAACTCTGCCTCTACCCAGTGTTTGCAATCAGTAATATTCAATACACTGATTTTCATTATCAGCTTTCTCTGTAGTAGCTTTTGCTCCAGCAAGACCTTGAAAGTGTCAAACAACAATAGATTTGCTTGCAATCAGCCAGCTCAGGTGTCGTATCGGAGCAGAATTTACGAACACTCCAGTGAGTACCAACGCACAATTATATTGCTTCTATTGCCGACGATAAACTTGGTCGCTAATCAAGCAGGGACACCAACGGTTCATATATAATATTATTAAATTCTCAGCCTCGGATATTGCATTTCTAGCGTTTGATTGGTTCACTAAATCCCGGTTATCAGCTCATATACCTTAGTTTGACCTTATATAGAAAACGATTGCCCCAGGTGTCGCAAAGCTAAATTTTTTTTTGGGCGGGAAGCGAAAGTTTCTTCGGAAAAATGTAGAAAAAAAAGAAAAGGAAGAAATACCAAACAATGCCATCTCAATACAACGACAATAAAAGCCACAAAGTTTGGTATGACACTATTTAATGGTACGTATCTCTGAAGTTTCTTTTAAAATCAGAAAAATTGCACGATTTTACGATTTAGATCACATAAAGTTAACAACAACAAAACAATAAGAACCGGTTACCTTCAAAAATTTAAGGATGGCTTGCAAATCCTGGTGGTAAGAGGTTAAAACCGATCGAATAAATTTCTCAAGAAGAGCTTAATACCTGCCTTTATGTTTCTACGCATTTACGAGGACTCCAGTTACAAACGTTCATCTATGCAATCCGTACGAGCGGCGGCCATAATGTTCGTTTCCGTCGCTCAGCATTACTCAGCAAAACATTTGCACAGCTCTTACGCTTCTTGATAAGCTTGAAGTTTAAAAACTTGCACTGAATGCTTGTCTCAGTGAGGTTGTACCTCTACACTTGGGACCCTCCTTAAGTGTTTTAAAACGTCTGCGAGGAATTCAGTTCAGCGTAAAAAAAGCCGTCCTTGATTCTTTCCTTCGCTCGGCACCACACGGCAAAACATTTGCTCAAATGTGCACAACTATTACGCTTCTCGATGAGCTGGAACTTCAAAAGCACTTGAATGCTTGTCTCAGAAAGGTGGTAACTCGTAAATTTAAACGTTTCTTGAATTCGAGATGTCCGACTGTGTCTGATCTTCTTCGCTTTCGATTTTTCATTCAACTCCGTTTGTAAAGAGCTGCGCGTGTCATTTGATCATTAAGTTTCGCGCGCTTTGGTCGGAAGTTGCCTCAACACCCAGTCGTTTTAATTTGAATGAAATTTTTACTTAAAATAAAATTCAGTAAACTTCAACAGCAATACCCAAACGCGGAGAATTTAATAAAACAATTATTCCATTCGCGCTTGTTGGATATGAGATTGCTTATTGCCTACTCGGCGCTTCGCGCCTCGTTGGCTATTTACCATCTCATATCCAACGCGCGCTCATGGAATAATTGTTAAATATAATAATAAATGTTATTTAACCAGAGTGACCTCTTCAACATCAAATGCTAATATCAATAAGGGCCCTGCAAAAAAGAAAAAAACCTAAAAAGCCTGAAAAACCTATATACAGCCATTAACTTTAAAAGTTATTCAAAAACTTATTAATAATTCATAAGCCTATTGACCTATCAAATGGTCGATAAAACATCACGTGCAGTGGTCTTAAAACCCGATAAAACCTCCTCCTTACTAGTATGCGGTGTTTAATGTTTTTCTCGTATGCTAATTTCAAACGTTCACAAAAGCATCATTGTTATGAACTCTCTTGACACACGCTTTTCCAGGAATGTTTTGAAGCCGTTCAAAAATCTCGCAGCTCGTATTTTATCGGGTCTAAAACCACTTGGCAAATTTCGTAACTCTCCCGAAAGCTAATTCCTTTCGTTTTCCGAGGGGCAAATATCTCGATAAAAAGACAAGCTGAGGTCAGCTAGCATTTTCGTAAAGCCGACAACAGCTCGTAAATTCGGAGCATAAAATTGTGTTTCCAAAAACTTTCTTCCACTTAAATTTTCAGCTTGAGCATCTGAACAAATTAAACTGTATTAGCTAACGCAAATACGTGCCGTTAAAAGGTAGGAGACAAGATTTGAAGTGTTTTTCTTTGACGTTGTTATTGGGTGCCCTGGATCAACGCACTTTGCATTAACACAATACAAGCCTGATATTAGCCTTAGCCGGCTTACGAGTCTCCTGTAGCTTAGTGGTAGAGCATCCGAACTAGTTATCGGAAGGTTTTAGGTTCGACTCCTGATTTCTTTTTTACGAGTATGCCCGTATCACTTTCTAGAACAACACATTATTCTAATTCATTCACCAGGCTGGAAATATACCATCACATTCACTTCATAAGCCTGATATTCTTGTAAACTCACAATATTCGTTCTGGTCTTAACAAGGAGATTATTTGGGCAGTAATGTAACAGGCATTGTAATACGATTACTACTAATTTAGTTTAACTGCAAGTGCTTCAAAAACTGTGTCAGTTACTTGCCAGTAGATATATCTTTTCCTTCTCTAACTTGTTTGTTTCAAATACTTAGAATCCAACGAAAACGCTTTAAATTACCTTCAATATATATGCATGGTTTAAATGACAATTATTCCACAAGCGCGAGTTGGACATGAGAAGATAGATAGCCAACGGGGCGCGAAGCGCCGAGTTGGCTGAGCGCGAGTGGAATAATTGTTTTATTAAAAACAATCAAGAAATATTGTTAAATCTTGCTGGTTTCGCTTAGCAAGAACAACCAGAACACTATTTAATGGTCGCTTTTTCTCGGGCATGGTATAATGGCTCATATACCATGGCCGCAAAGCCAATCAAATACCTGGAATTGCATTATACAATTATTTTATGACTCAAGTATGACCTGATTTATCGCAAAACTGAAGGCGCTGTTTATTCAATAAAATTCCAGTCTCGGAAACTTTTATCCGGGAAAAAAAGGCAATGAACGATAAAAACAATAGAGAGTTACCGTCTGCGGACTGTTTGGTCTCATAGTTGTCCCTTGGAACTACGATGTTCTTAAAGTAGCATAAAAATCCTTTGAAGACGGCCAACAGTCTCTCGAAACTAAAACTAAAAGCTACTAAAATGACGTCAATTCAAATGTTCATCGATCGATGTAACAAACTTATATCAAGTTGCCTTAAGAAGGAAATTACTATTATTGATGCGTTTTTTTTTTAATAGGTTCCTTTCGAAATATTAAAATTCAGCTTGACAATAAGGCCAAAATGACACAAACAAAGGAAACTGAATATTCATGTTTATTCATTTCTGTTGTTCGCCTCCTCTGGACCTCGATATCAAGTTGATTTTTTAATATTTCGAAAGGAGGCTATTGAACAATATCAAAAGACTAACAATATTAATTACTATCATAACAATCAATTGATTTTGATTTTGTATTATGTATCTGTATTTATATCTTGTATTTGTATCTTGTAATATTTCATTATGGCTATGTTAAATAAAGTTATTAGTATCCTGAAAAAAAAAATCATAACAATCAACGAGAGGAAACTTTCAGTTGCTAGGTTACAATAAGCCACGATTGTCCAGCATCCGACTTGTAACAAAATCAGGACTTGGTTGAACATTCAGCTCATGAGAATGAAAGTAATAATCAAAAAAGGCATAAAAAGGTCTTGATTTAAAAATCAACTCTCCCAAATACTATTCTAAGAGATGTAAGGAAAATATTAAGGAGAATATGCATATTAATACTGAGGCCTTTGTTCACTTATTGCGCATGCAAGACGGGGATTTTCTAGGTCCACAGTCAAGCTACTTAAGGCGCTTTCCATTTGACAGAACTGGCCAGCCACTTCAATTATTTCGCAAACAGGTGCACCAATTTGTACGGCAGTTTATATGACACGTTTTAAAGAAATGTCTAAGACACGAGCAGCAGTGTTTTATCAGGATTTAAAACCACGAGGCGCAGCCGAGTGGTTTTAAATAAAGACAAAACACGTGCTGCGAGTTTTTTGAACGGCTTCAAAAAAAATCCTGGAAAAGCGTGTGTCAAGGGAGTTCATGGCAATGATGCTTTTGTGAACGTTGGAAATTAGCACACGAGAAAAACATTAAACACCACATACTAATAAGGAGGAGGTTTTAATCGGATATTAAACCATTGCTCGTTAAGTTTCATCGACCATTTGATAGGTCAATGGGCTTATGGATTATTAATGAGTTTTTGAAACTATTTTGATTGCTTCAAAATGGGGTGCACTACTCTCAGAATTTTCTATTCTTAAAAAAAGGATGTCTCCATTGCAGTTCTTTACGCGAAAAGAAAGCCTGAACGGGATAAATTCGAACCCATGACCTCTGCGATACCGGTGCAGTGCTCTACTAACTGAGTTATCAAGCCAACTGGGAGCTCTTCATATTGTGAGTTCGTGATATAGCCGTAGAGATGATGACATAAAAATGAAATATATGAAATACATTTTACTAACCGAGATTTTTCCCATTAATTTATTCGCGCTTGGGCCATAAATCGACGGAAGGATCCGTAACTTTCAGTACAGACCGAGAAAACGAGGTTAGTAAGATATTTATTACATCTCTGACGTTAATCGGACGCGCCTGAAAGGAAACTAGTGGGCCGTAGAGTGAAATACGGTCCGCGAAATCGACCAACCACACCGCGCATACTAACTTTACTCTACTAACTTTTTTGTAATGTTCGAAAAGAAAATGTTTCTGTTTCGATGTTTTTCTGTTGTCTATTTTGTGTCATCGCTTTGAATAGAGTCTTAGACTGACACCGTATAACTCATTTTAAAACGTTCAATACCGTATTCAGCCGTATTTTAACACGAGCAATCTATATTAGTCTAATTTAATCCTGTTAATTTAGTTTTCTATTAAAGAATCGGATCGTCTTCTTGTCGTTCTTGAAAAATGAAATCAGCAAGATCTAGCAAAATTATTGATTGTCTTTAATAAAACAAGTATTTCACTCGCGTGTTTTGGATATGGTATGATCAGAGCAAAACTCAACGCTTACGCGCCTCGTTGGGTATCTATGATCTCACATCCATCTCGCGTTTGTGGAATAATTGTTCAAGATGTAAAAAATACGCATATACATAATCGTATTGCATTGTCAAAGACTGTCTGCTCGACACACTTCAGTGAACTTATCACGATGTCGTTACTGAACCGAACTTTTTTTATAACAGTCACGTGATAGAAGAAGTCACGATAGAGGTCACGTGATATGGCGATGAGGTCATGGTACTTCTCTACGCGGTACTTTCCCTTTATTAGTTCACAGTAGCTCTTCGATAGAGATGAAGTCATAACAGTTCTTTTGGCAGTGCTTTCCCTTTCGGCTGAAGTTTCGCGTTCTCATTCATGTTATCATATTTACGTCACTCCGGCGATTGAACTGTGACATCCTTATAGAGTGGCAACCGAAGTTATTCCGCATATTTTTAAACCAAATTATTCATGTTTTAGGATTTTTCTACTCTACAGCCAATGTAATTTAAAATTAAAGTACCAGTACAAACACGAATACAAGATTTTACTTTGACGTTTAAGCGAGGTGCTATAAACAGAATTATCCCACTGAGTAAGTTTCTCTATGGTCATCAGCGACGAACTCAGCACAGTTGTTTTGAATAAGGGATGATAGCTAAGGCTGCTAAGCCGTTTAGTGATCCCAAAAAGAAAAGATCAATACAGTTTCAAGGACTTCTTTTCGCCACTTCGCCGTCCTCACAAAAACTAGTAGCAAAATGATGACATCTATCTCATTTTCCCGCCAAAATCGGATACTGATCCGCGCTCGCGCACTCTGTCTCTCTTGAAAAAAAAAACCGTACCCGCTACAATCTATTCAAGTTTGGTTCCCACTAGCGACATAACGATCATAGTCACAATCATAAGAAAATGTTCGATCATTTTCTTATGATTATGATGTCGATCATAAGCGTCTTTTTTTTTTTTGGATTATGTTATTCGACGTTCCCACAACGAAATAAGCGACTGATCATTATGTCGCTAGTGGGAACCAAGCCTTGACAAATCGACGGCAGTTTTCTATGGTATATACTATTATAGACCATAAATTAAAGTTATAAGATGTACAGAATTAAAGGGAAATCTCAAGATGTATCGCTGTTTCCTTTTTCACTTGAATATTTTATATTAAGTAAACACAATTCAGAAAACATCACATTCAAATTTTCCTCAAAAAAATACTTTATCCGTACTAAGTTCAAATTATTTCCTGTGATTTTTCTTCTTCTTTTTTTTTTATTGTTTACATTGTGATTGTTTGCCATATCATATGACGGAAAAGTGAAAAAATGAAATCTTAGTTTTAATGTGTACAAAATTGCTACAATGTCAGGTCTGCAAACTTTGCAAACAAACTTAAAAGGAATTCCTGGATGCGGGACAGAATTAGACATCTAGATACAGGATCGCGTTCTGTGTGGTGTCAGACGTCAAACAGATTTATGCTGTCCATGTCATCGTCACTTCGTCGACGGTGATGATGATGATAATGATGATGATGATGATGATGATGATGATGATGATGATGATGATGATGATGATGATGATGATGATGATGATGATAATGATGATGATGATGATAGCACGCACTTTTCTTGCTAAATGTATTTACCCATTTACAGTTCCTCTTAAAGTTTTAAAGGTCCCTGGAGTATCATAATTATACTCCATTTCTAGAAATCTGCCATTAATTCCAGGAACGAAGCAGGATCACCTTTATTCTGAATTATGGAGTTCTCTGTCAGCTTCACAAAGCATTTCTGCTCCCCACCTATATAGGACAACAAAGGCACAGAATGGTTAGAAGTTGGAATTATGAATAAATCGTACCCGGGATACAGTGGATGCAACGTCAACGATACTTCTTTTTCCGACAATGTAATTTAATGGTGGAAGGGGGGGGGAGGGGGTGGAGTGGTTATATTGCTTTGCATGTACATGTTTATTGGACGGTATTAAACGAGGAAGGGTGTCACAAAAGTACACATAAAAATATTCTACAACCATTTCTCAAACTCCAGTCGCAAATGAATTTCCAGCCGACGATGCCATGGTGGCAACGAACTCATGGCTGCCTAAAATGAGTTGAATAACTGTTATCTGACCACGGATTGAATCCCCATTTTTTCAAAACCATGGTGTTCTCTGCGGATTGTTTACGTGTTCATTAAGAACTTAAAATTTTTTTACAGCAACGCTTGTTGGTGAAGTAACTATTCATATCTATAAATCTTTCATAGTAGTCAATTGTTATTGCATATGACTTAACTAAGAATGCAAAATTAAAGTGATGCTACGTTTCGATGTTCAAGCTATCATCATAATCAAGAAATAATGTCAATTGAAGTTGTGAAGGTCAACATTAGAGTTCTTGATAATGATGTTAGCTATTACAGTGAAATATTGAATCACTTTAACTTTTGTACTTTTAGTTAAATTCTGTTCTAAATCAACATTGATCATTCGATCTTTTAAATGATTTTGGCAGTTAAATTTATTTCAAAAACAAACTGTATAGTTAATGGCAACTTCTCTAGACTTACAGTACGAGACACCTGGTCCAACTCAGCCACCAAACTCTAGTGTGACGTCATCTCCAATGAGTACAAATGGCGCCCAGTATTTCACTTCACTGAACTCGTCTGATTCTCTCATGGATTTCATGGCTCGGTTCAGGGCTTCACTGGCACTTCTTCCTTCCATCAAATGTTTGTAGAAAATTTTCATGAACTCCATAGTGGCCTCGTCATCAATCGCCCAAAGTGACACCAGAACAGAACAAGCACCCGCGCCCAAGAAAGACCGCGCGATACCAACCACACCTTCAGCTTTGATCTCCCCGCGACCACTGTGACAGCAACTGAGAACAACCAGTCTTGCTCGCAGCTTCGTATTCAGCACATCGCTCATTTTGAGCAGGTAATCTGCCTCCTTAGGTACCTGAGTTTCTCTGGAAGGGTTTGGTGTCAAAGCAATTTCTCCAGTTTCCATCCGGCCGTGTGCTGCAATATGTATTAATGCAACAGAGGGGAGCCGTTTCAAAACTTCGTCCTTCGTTGCATCTCTTCCAGTGAGAGGTGCAGTGTTGAGTACTCGTCCAATCATCTCTACTTCCTCTCTGGCAAATGGCAGCTGGTGTAGCTTTCCTCCTTTAGAATTGACAACTTCTTGGACCCATGGATCTCCGACAAGAAGCGCACCACTCTTACAACGGTAGTCTAATGAACAATCGGCAATCAACTTCAAAGTGGTTAGGGAAGGGATCACTCGGATTCGGAAAGATTCGCCCAGGCACTTTAAATTCGAGTCCAACAACGCAGCATAAGGAGTTAACCACAATGAACCTTCAGGAACAATGACAAGTTCATCACCATGTACCAATTTTTCAATCGGACTAATTATAAATTCGTACAATGTTCTCAGTGCAGTCGTGTGAAGATGAAATGAGTGTGATAGGGACGGATCAGACTTCTCAATTTTCACCTCTTGAATCTGCAGCTTATCCAGTGAGCGATCCTCGCATCTTACAGCTGCTCTCACACCAATTTCCTCATAAGCAGTCTTCATCAAGGAATCCGAAAAGGTAAGTAAATCTCCTGTCTTGTTGTAATTGGCTTGGTTTAACCTTAATTTCACATCCTCTCTGTTTTGGACAAGCCAGAAAACAATGTTGTCTTCATCCATCATTATAAAAACTGTATTTGGTGGAGTGTAACTGAGTACGTCAGAAATTGTCCGTTGCTGTAAACATGACGTACAAGAATTCGTTTTAAGCCCATAATTTGATTGCATGAGATCTTTCAAAGCTTGTGCACGTCCTTCCTCAGCAGCTAACAAAGCGTCATTAATTTTACCCTGCTCAAGTAATATCTTCACCAGGGCAGAGTACGCAGCGTTATACGTGTTGCAAAAGCTAATTTTCCAGTCGTCTTTATCCTGCAGACGAGCTCTGACATCATTGCAAGCTTCTACACTGGACTGAAAACAATCCTGAGCGTCATGAAGAGAGCCCATTCCTTTAAAGCAAACACCTAGACCACAGTAAGCACGTCCTTCTGCAACTCTGTTTTCTACTTCTTTGGAAATTGCTAAAGCTCCCTGATAGTAACCTTTGGCTTTTTGAAAATCTTCAAGAAGACCGTAAACACGTCCAAGATTGGCATAAACACCTCTTTCTCCATCTCGGTCTCCTGTTTCTCTCGCAACTTCTAAATCAGCCTCGTGGTACTCTATTGCTTTTTCAAAATCTCCGAGTTCACAATAGACATTACCAAGATTGCCGTACGCCATTCCCTCTCCAGGTCTGTGTCCAATTTGTCTACAAACCCTTAGATTGCGTTCGTGAAATTCAAAGGCCTTTTTCAGATCTTTAACATCACGATAAACGCAACCAAGACTGCCACATGCAATGCCTTCATCAGCTTTCTCTCCTAACTCTTCGGCAATTTTTAGTTGACGTTTGTGGAAGACAAAGGCGGTTTTTAAATCTCCAAGGCTTTGATATGTGCTACCGAGACTTCCGTAGATTTTGCCTTCTGACGACCTGTTACCTACTTCTTTACAAATGTCTAGACCCACTTGGAAGTAATAAATAGCTTTTTTAAAATCGCCAAGCTTGTGATGAGCGTTGCCAAGGTTACTATACGCAAACCCTACCGCTTCTTTGTCTCCAATTTCTTTTGCAATTTTAAGGCTCAGTTCATGATAAAGTATGCTTTTTTTGAAATCACCAAGAGAATGATAAGCATTTCCAAGGTTGGTATAAGCGCGTCCTTCGTCATCGCGTGCCCCAATTTCTGATGCAATTCCTATTTGAAGTTTACTGTAGTGGATCGCTTTATTAAAATCACCTAGATTCTCATAAGTAGCTCCAAGACCACCATACGTGCCTTCTTCTGTTTTCCTGTCCCCGACATCTGTAGAAATTTTTAAAGCCAGTTCGAAGTAATCTAGGGATTTTTTGAAGTCTCCCAGTGCAAAATAGGAATGGCCAAGATCATGATATGTTCTCCCTTCCCCAGCCCTGTCCTCCATTGTTTTAATTATTTCTAAATTCAATTGGTAATAATTTATGGCCCTTTTAGAATCCCCAAGACTCTGATAGGCGTTTCCAAGATTCGAATAACCACATTCTTCCCCGCGTTTGTCTCCTACTTCTTTCGCTATACTGAGTTCCAGTTCAAAGTAGTCTATAGCCTTGTCAATGTCACCAAGGCTGTCACAAACGATTCCAAGGTTTCCATATGCACTCCCTTCAGAAGCCCTGTCTCCTACTTCCTTTGCGATTTTTAAATGTAGCTCATGATACAATCTGGCTTTCTCAAAATTTGCGAGGCTGCAGTAGGCATTGCCAAGATTGCAATACGAATCTCCCTCTCCATACTTGTCTCCAAGTTCTTTCGCTATTGATAGATCGAGCTCATGGTAATGTATGGCCTGGTTAAAATCTCCTAGGTTATGATAGGTGTTTCCAATATTTGCACACGCACGTCCCTTTGAAGCTCTGTCTCCAACTTCTGTGGCGATCTTTAAATGGATTTTATGCAATTCTAAGGCTTTTTTGAATTCTCCGAGGCTCTGATAAGAGATTCCAAGATTACCATACGTGCATCCTTCTTCGCCTCTGTCTCCTATTTCCTTTGCAATGTTTAGACGGATTTCATGGAAGGCTATGGCTTTTTTGAAATTTCCAAGACTGTGATAAATATTGCCAAGATTGCCACAGGCACGTGCTTTCTCAGCTCTGATTCCTACTTCGTAGGCAATTTTGTGTTGGAATTCAAGGTATTCCAAGGCTTTCTGGAATTTTCCGAGACTGTGAAAGCAGTTGCCCAGATTACCATACGCACGTCCTTCCTGAACCCTGTCTCCTACCTCTTTCGCAATCTTTAGTTGTTGTTCATGGTACTCCAAGGCTTTTTGAAATTCTCCCAGGCTTTGATAACATTTTCCCACATTTCCACGCGCACATCCTTCCTCGGCCCTGTATTCTGCCTGTTTCACAATTTTGAATTCGAGGTCGTGGTACTCCAAGGCTTTTTGGAATTTTCCAAGACCTTTGTAACAGACACCAAGATTACCATACGCACGGGCCTCCTCTACTGTGTCTCCAACCTCTTTTGTAATAGCCAGATGGGTTTCATGAAATTCTGAGGCTTTCTGGAAATCTGCGAGAATTTGATAACATCTGCCCAGAATATCATTCAGGAGTGCTTCTTCTTCCCTATCTCCTAGTTCTTTAGCAATCTTTAGACGGACATCGTAAAAGGCTACGGCATTTTTCAACTGCCCGAAGCTATGATCAGCTTTTTCCAGGTCACGATCAAGGGTTTTTCCTTCATTCGTGCTTCCCTGTTCCTTCGAATTTCTTAAACATGATTCATGCCCTTCAATGCCTTGTTTATCATCTTCATTACTTTGCGATGTGTATATTTCTTTCTGTTGGGCAAAATGTTGAGGATAAGGAACGTTGGTCATTGCGTTGCTGAATTCATCAACAGTTCGTTCTTCAATGAAATTTTTCATTTTGTTTTTGACAGCCGATGACTTTAACAAACTAAAATGTAATTCGAATACTTATATTTCTTATGCATGTCAGTGGTAAGGTATTCTGTGAAAGATGTCGTTGTTGTGCATAAGTTAGGGAATTGGTCTCTCTACTTTAAAAGGAATAACGTTTAAAATTTATATTTCCCGCCGTTTTTTTTTTTTTTATTATTTTCATTTATATATAAGAAGTAACTCAAATAGCCTCTACTTATTATGCATCCCCCGACTGCGGATGTAACCTTGCAAGTTCACTTTGCGTCTTGCATCGTTTATTTGATCTTCAGGTCCCGGTTGTTCAAAGAGCGGGATAACTATATCCAGTGGATAAATCGCTATCCAGCGGATTTGAAATGTACTCTAAACAATTCATTTTATCCGCTGAATAGCGATTTATCCACTGGATAAAGTTATCCGCTCTTTGAACAACCGGGACCAGATGGTTAGGCTTCCACTTTAAAAAGTTCCCGTTGGGCCTACATCCCGGCCATTGCCTCGAAACATTTAAAAGCGTGTTCTTTTCGCTCGTTTACAGACACAGAAAGCTAAGAGCGGTGTCATCAACTGAAAGCCAAAGACACTAACAAATACGAGGAAGCGAATTATCAAGATATAAATTATCTATGTTTCGTCAAAATGCTGTCAGTATTCTTACCTTTGTTCTGGTCGTTTCACTCTCAAAGCTACTCCATGAATTTTCCAGCTGATTAGTTTCTTTTAAATTTTCGTGTCCGTCACTAAACGCACTTTTTAATTCCAACAGAGTTTTGGTGTCCTTATTAATCTTGATTTTGACGTCAAGGTTTTGTAAGTTGTCATTCATTAAAACTTAAAGAGGAGCATGGAATTTGTTGAAGATGGAGTTCATTTTATGTGTATGAGCAAAAGGTAGAAATTGTGGGGTCAGTTGTCCTTCAAAGAATCTTCGCACATTTTTTAAGGTGAATTTCTAAGTAACCATAACATTATCAATCACGTTTGGCCGTTTCTGTAAAGGATACTGCTAATCCTCTGTCACACCAGGCTTTGGCTTCTTCATAAAGATGCAACTCCAGACAGGCACTTGCGCCTGATGGTACAAATTACAGAAACGGTTATATACGGTATGATCACAAGGGCCTGAAGCTCGTTTCTGGAAAGGTCTGATAACTATTTATGTGCGCAATGTTTAACTCCATCATCAGACATTCAAATTTCTCACTTTGAAAGTTGCATCTTAAAATTCTCATTCATTCTTCAATTCATAGTAAAACAAATTTGAAAAAGTACCTATCGGGCCAGGTACGTTATCGGGACCTTCCAGAACCGCTTGCACGTTTAACCCTATAAAGTTCTCATATGACGCTGTGATGCCTGCGACATAATCACTGGCAATATTTACTGTCAGTCCCAACGATCGACGTTCCAGGTATTTCTGCGACATACCACAGATGAATGTAACAAGATCACTTCACACCTTTATACTAGCGCTTCATGTTTTCCGTTAGCTTCGAATTTAATGAATTCGTGCACAGATTTTATCACTTAGGTATCGCCGATGTGCCTGCGAAGTTGAACTGGAGTAAACTTCGCAGACACGTCGGCAAAAATTGCCTGGGATATCTTCTGATGTCGGTGGCTTATGTTCTCAATGCCGGAACAGTATCGCAGGTAGCAATTCGCTGCATACTTTGTCGGCGACATAAGAAAACCCCGCTTTCGTTTCCAATAAACAAAAAAGCGCGAACAACTGTGAAACAACATGCGCATTTCTAGCCATGCTGTCGAAGCTAGGAAAAATAATATTCTTCGAGATACCGACAGTTCGAAATTGAGAGAGCGGTGTCCCGTTTAAAGACAATCCCTCTTTTTTCTACTGCGCATTCGTTCTGCGCATCTCAGGACGGTCCGAGAAAGTCGGGTTTCTTAACTGTTGCGGTGGTGGCTCCTAAAGGAGAGATATGTTTGGGTACTTTCTACCCACGCGGAGAAAGTAAGATGTAGGCAATGGTTATTGGAGTTTATCAAACGAGATAATTACGTTTTAATATGGCTTCAATCAATGTTGGCTGAAATCCAGTGGCAGCCTTTGCATCATCGAGACATTCACGGTAATTTCCTGCAAAAAGATGTTCAGTAAAAGAATTAGTCAAGAAAGGGAGAAGCAGAGACGCACATACAGAGTGAGAGTGAGGTCGAGGGAGAGAGATATGTGGCAGCTGAGGTAAATTAGTGGTATGGTATAATCATTTTACCATGTATACATTGAAATCTTTTTCTGTTTAGAAAATGCTGACAAGCGTCACACTATAATCTGTACTTTGCATTCTTAGGCGATCTATCTTCATAATTAGAGTTGTACGGGTTTACAGCCAAGGTTTCTATGCAATTTAGTTGTACAAATTTTATGTTAAGGTTACCGTATACCTTTAGAGGTGTCTCGCGTCCAAGCGATGTAGTGCGTCCGGTTTAAACTGTGGATACCTACACCCTTATATCAAATTAAAGCTTATAGAGCTGGCTATCAAACTATACCAAGAATTTTGAAATAACATTATTGCCGAATTGTAAACACTGTTTTCTCGAGTCAATTTTTTCACAACCTCAAAGGGAATTTGTTCGTTTGCCTTCAAATTTGGATAGTAGCTAGTTTAACATATAAACATCAGAAACGTGTGTGCGAATTTTTTCTTTCGAAAAATTTTTTCTCCCAAATTAGCGAAAAACAAAATCCGCTTTCACTTGTAGTGTTCAAAAGGTGATTCTGGCGCTCATATTTAGAGGTCGTGAAAAATCCGACAATTTATTTTCTTTCAACATTCTTGGTATAGTTTGATAGCCACGTCACAACAGCAGCTCTATAAGCTTCAATTTGTTGTAGGGGTTTAGTATCTACAGTTCAAACTGGACGCGCTAGATCGCTTGGATGCGAGACACCTCTAAAGGTATACGGTAACCTTAACTCTTACCCAAAGAGAAATGAGCCGTTGCTCTGTTGCTGTATATTGTTGCATTCAGCTCGTCATCCTTGCAGTTCACTTTAATTCCTTCCGTGTAGAATTGTATGGCATTTGTGAACTCCTTTCTTCTGTATTCATCATTCCCTTCGATCTTGTACACCTCTGCTATTGCTGAAAAAGAACGATTTGCCTTCATTTTATAAATTGCATTTGTACTCTTATCGTATAAGCACATTATTTTCAAATACAGTCCTTAAAACAATATATTTGAAACAGGTATATAAATATCAATTTTTAAATGTCAAGGCCTTACTCTCTAAAACAATCAGTAAAACACATTGATGATGTTCGTTTTTTAGAAATTAACGGGTGAAATACAACTTTTACTTCTTCCTGTCAATCTTAGGTTCTACAACCTTCTTCTCGTTGTACTATCTTATCATCTCCATGTATAAATAACCACCTATCAGTTGAGAACTCAGCTGCTAGAACACTTGCGCTAGCATCACAGAGGTCATGGGTTTTAAATCCCGTTCAAGGTTTTGTTTGTATTCCGAAATCTGCGTATGTCGCTGGAAGGGGCTCACTCACAAAAATATATATGATCTAGATGGAGAACAACTGGTTACACGATACATGCCTTTCATTTAAGGTAAATGCTCCTTAGACACGAGCAAAATAAGGCTCTCACTAAGAACGCCAGTGGGAATCCCCTCTGCTAGATTGTTGCTTGATACGTTAATAAAGTAATTATTATTATGCTTCCCACAACATGAAGGGAGTTGGTTTACTACTCTCTCCCCCCTCCCCCCCCCCCCCCTCCTTGCCCACTCTAAATGAGATCCTAGCTTACAGCTAAGCCTTCTTCCTGAAGAAATGATGAGAGCCGAGTAGAAATGAGAGCCTTTCATTTAAAACAGTCCTTACGATAAGCAGAGGTTATATGCAACCGCGCTCTGGGTATCGGTGGGATTCTTCACTGGATTTCTTGGCAGTAAGAGTCACTGGAGACTAATTAATGAGTATAAGAAAAACGCACTGAGAGGTTGCGAAAAAAACATCCTGCTATTGCAGGTAAAAACGTCCGCTTATATTACGGCTAATTAACCCAAATTATAAGTTACACCTAGAGAACTCAAGGACAACGCGGTCCATGACATTGATAATAGACGACTCTATGAAGAGAAAATTATCTGGTCAAAAGACACCAATTTTAACGAAAGGAAAACTGGATATTTGAAAATTTTCCTCACCTCTTAAGGTGTCATCATCAAAGTCCAGTACCCCTTCAGCAGGTGGTGTGACGTCACATTCGTTTGCAGCGGAGGATGAGTTAGACTCCATGAATGATACTTGAAAGCTCTCTCAAAGTCAAGGTTGAGTAGCGTTACAGCGTTGTACTCACTTGAAACGGTCAAAGTCAGAGTAAAAAAGAACCGCAAACAAACAATCAAAATAAACACGGGAAGAAAATAAAACTTTCTGTTTCACTTCTCTGTTTTTCCCAACTGAGTAATCCTCTTGCCCTATGTGGCGGTAGGTGAATAAGAAACCTCTGCAGACATTCGTCCGATTTCCTATGGTGCATGCGCGATATACGTCACTACGTCATAGGTATCCGCCCTTCCCGTTTTGCAGTTTCGGTAAGATTCGTCAAGACTTCTGCCTCGAAAGTTTTAAAAGAAATTTTCACCCAAACGTCGTTTCCTTAAGTAATTCATCAATTTCATTAAGCAATTTTAATTGAAATTAATTCAGATTAATTAATTAAAATTAAATAATCCTCAGCGCCTCAAATTAGCTTTAAACGTTTTCGTTTGCGTTAATGCTTCCAAGAAAAAACAAAATAAGTAAAAAAAGAAAGTAGTGCAAAATTATTCTGGCCTTTGATGCCAACATAAGACTATTTAACTTCACTTAACGAAAAACGGGAAGCGGCAAATGTATGATAATCGTGGTCACGTAGTCATTTTTGCCTAAATCTTTCTATTGGCTCCCAATTTCCCGCCAAGTGCTGAGGGAGCTTGTGTGCAAATCAGTTAAACCAGTTGACAGCCGGTTAGAAACCGAAATTTTAATTTACTCCTCCAGATTTGTGGAGCTCGAGGGTGTTAGATGTTTCCAGAGGTTTCTTACTGACTCGCAGTGTATAGGAGAATGTACACAAAACAAAAATGACAATTTGTTCAACGTTACGGGTCAGATGTATGTTGACGTAATTCTGACATTACGACATGCTGATAGTGAAAGATTTTAGTCGTCCCCTCGTGCGACAATGTTTGTTTTGCAAAATATATTGTGAGACGTTAAGCTGACATCTAGTTTTGCTTTGACAGAACTACTCTATAAGCTGAAAGGATTAGAGAGAAAAGAACATTATTTTGTTTTCTATGGCTCGTCATGCGTCGATGCTACTTGTGAACATTTTGGTTTGGCCAAAGTTCCAAGCGCTCAAAAATTCAGTGTATACTTGCGATGTTGGGAATTTTTAAGTTCATAAAATGTCGTCTCTATAATCATGTACGGATATTTGGAGATTCAAAATTTCTATTAGCACTGATATGTAGTTACGAAATTATGGGCGCTTGCTCGAAAATAAAGAAACATAACATAAAAAGAAAAGACTTACATGGTGAAATTAAAGCATTAAATTACTTTACATATCTCAGCCGCTTAATTGGCCCTTGTAAACAGCTGTATGTTTAGCTCTTGATGCACCTCTTTTATTCTTAATGACAAAAGCTAAGCAAAGGTATCTAAAATGCAGAGTCGTACCAAGTCACGTTTTATTTGCTTGTAGGGCGAGAGAAGATTGGATGCAAGAGTAGTGGATTAGGGTGCTCGGGGTGTCACGGGAAGGGATGAATAAAAAAAAGCTACTTTTCCCTTGTCCCGTCCCGTGGCATCACGCTCATATCGTTATACTTTAGTAGGTCATTGTTAGGCTCACAGAGATTTAATAGTAGAACCAATTTGTATAACATACGAATTATCACCACGGGAAATTACATCTCCTGTTTAATAGTTCCAGTTCAGTTCACTCATGGATTTTGTTCACAAGTAATTTGAAAAGCTAAGTATCACCTTGTACAGCAGACTAAACAAACAGCCCCACGGGAAATTCTATGATAAGTAACGTTTGTGAGATCACAAATTGTCACACAAACCCTGGGGATAAATACTGACAATATAAAACACTAAACAGGCCTTAGGTTTTCCCATCTGTAGTGATTTTCAAGTCTTTCAATGTTATGATAATTCAAAATATGTAACTTACCGCCGGGAAATAAATTCAAATGGACTGCGCTTCGCTTGTTTCAATTTCGTCTGAGCAACCTGTAAATAAAATGTATCAGGATTAAACGCATGCCCTTAAGATTTAAAATATAACCATTAACGCGAATTTACAGGGAATTTGTTCAACAGACCTTGATAGCATATATACACAATCTTCTCTGTACTGTAAGCTCTCAAAACCTGAGTGATATTTCACGAGATGGGGCCGATTAATTGCTTCCACTTTACCCTTTAAGAGCATCAGAGTTAAAAATAATCAGGTTACTTCGTGTACTTCGAAACTGAATGTCGTCCGAATCAAAGAATTGATAACCTGTCAATAGTTGAACTATGTGTATTATTTTCACCTGGGTGAACGCTTTGCTCAAAGGGAAAGAACTAAACTCTCAAACCAGGAAGTCTAAGGTTCTAACGTTTCAATCTACGGTTAAAGCTTTAAAGTGTAACCATTCAAATGAAAGCTATACTGAGCAGTACTTTCGTATGGTGCTGTTATTTATGCTGTACAAGATGGTTAAAATTCTTGAGTCTGTGGATAAAATCCTAAAGTGTGACCAAACCATCAGTAGTAATGTCTTATTGCGTTACTTATTTTCTTGTTTGTTTCTGTTTCTTTTGTTATTGTTTATTTATTTATTTGATGATATGATATGATGATAGCAGTTTATTATTAAAATACGCTTAGCTTTTGTGAGACCAGCAAGCTAGGCTCACCAACTAGTTTACAGGTATTTCACACTAAATGATTAAAATAGCTAACACATATTAAAAAACATCAAATGGCATACTAGGTTAAGTTATCTTTCGAAAGTAAATGTAAAATCTTTTTCTGTTTCGAAGAAGGGGAAACTTGATTGCAACTGATTTATTTAAAAAATTAAAAATGGAAACTTTATTTATCAGTTCCTAGTTTATATTGAAATGACATTTTCTGACAGACCTGACAGAAACCAAAATTATGAAAAAAAAAAAAAACCGGTAAAGTATTAATATGTTATTTCTTTTAAATGTGCTTCTTCAACTCAAAAAAGGCAATTCAAAAAACTCCAAGGAGTCTTACATTCAAAACCCTGCTAGTCGCAAAGTATTTGTGACAACGTCGAGTTCCCTAAGTTGCCTTCGTCTCTCTAACGCTCTTTTATCTTTTTATCTTTGATTTTAGTAAACCACGAAGTCAGGCAACAAATGATGATAGTTCACGAAAGGACAATACGAAGCAATGTTACGATAGAATACTGAGTGACTTTTGATAAACGAACTGATGGTATCTTTTTAGCTTTTTAACAATATTCAGGCCGAATTGGAAGGAGAAAATCTGGTAAATCCAGACCTCTGTGTTATGTTGTAATTTCATAATATAATACAATCTATTATCAGAAACAACGTAAGTTAGAAGTTAGGTTTTGGGGTACCAATCAAATCAAGTGTGATATCATGTCTGCGAAACAATCAAAACGGTCAAATTTGCAATCACTTTTATTCTCTCAATAGATAACAGAAAAAAGACCCTCTGAACAAAATATAACTAGGCTCTTGATCAAATGTACAACATGCTTCCTTCTGAATAACTATCACGGCTTCAAAGTCACAAATTAAAATCTTGACAACATCGCAAACAATCATCGAGGGATATTTAACAATTATTCCCCGAGCGTGCGTTGGATATGAGATGGTAAATAGCCAACGAGGCGCGAAGCGCCGAGTTACCTAAAACCAACCTCATATCCAACAAGCGCGAATGAAATAACTGTTTTATTAAATTCTCCGCGTTTGGATATTGCTGTTGCAGTTTACTGAATTTTAATTTAAGTAAAAATTTCTTTCAAATTAAAACGACCGGATGTTGAGGCAACTGCCGACCAAAGCGCGCGAAACTTAATGATCAAATGACACGCGCAGCTCTTTGCAAACGGAGTTGAATGAAAAATCGAAAGCGAAGAAGGTCGGACACAGTCGGACACCTAAAATTCCATATAAGCGTTTAAATGTACGAGTTACCACCTTTCTGAGACAAGCATTTGAGTGCTTTTGAAGTTCCAGCTCATCGAGAAGCGTAATAGTTGTGCACATTTGAGCAAGTGTTTTGCCGTGTGGTGCCGAGCGAAGGAAGGGATCGAAGCCGGCTTTTTTTTTTTTTACGCTGAACTGAATTCCTCGCAGACGTTTTAAAACACTTAAGGCAAGTCCAAGTATACGAGGTACAACCTCACTGAAACAAGCATTCAGTGCAAGTTTTTAAGCTTCAAGCTTATCGAGAAGCGCAAGAGCTGTGCACATTTGTGCAAATGTTTTGCTGAGTAGTGCCGGGCGACGGAAACGGACATTATGGCCGCCGCTCGTACGGATTTCATAGATGAACTTTTGTAACTGGAGTCCTCGTAAGGGACTGTGCAATAATTATCAGGAGGGGGGCTGAAAAACCAGAGTAATCTAGCAAAAACTTAGACAGTACCCCCCTCCAAAACTAAAAAATTAGTTGTAAGCCCCCCTCCGTTATGTTAAAAATAACGTCGCACCCTCCTCCCCCCCCTACCCACCAACACACACACACGCGCACTCACTCCTCGCCGCCACCATTACCATAGATGCCTTTAAGTACATACCTTTTATATTGTCATGCTACTGTAATATACTGTATATTGTCATGCTACAATAATGACAAACGTTATTATGTAACATCTGGTATCGAGAAGGATGTTGATCGCTTGATTGAAGATTTAGACAAAGCATTTGCTAAGTGCCGGGGTGCTTACCACATAGGCTCAAAATCCAAAACTTCTGAAGCCAGAAAGAGAAAGGAGCAGAGAAAAAAAAATAAAAGAACAGGAGAGTTAACGCTTCAAATAACAGACGAAAAAGGGCTTGCATTATATTTAGATCCTTAGGAGGAGAGCCTGTTGAACTTTGTTATGAGCCAGAGATGTATGGAATTCAGCAAATCGATTCACTCGATGAAGAAACATTACTTTTATTCACATTAAAAACCGACAAAGCCTGTCTACGAGATCTGTTTGATTCCCATTGTTTTACGGGGGATGCTGAAAAACAAGTACATGATTTTTGCTTTACATGGGGTCAGCTTGATTAAATAGAAGAAGGGTTAAAATTAATCAGTTATCTTTTCATTTTGATGGAATTTTTTCAATAATCGTTTAACAGCTGTTCGTATTGATATTTGTTACAGTCTATCATGAGGCCTGTATTGAGAATCTTTTATTGCGTTTAACTTTATTCACATTTCGAATAAAACTTAAGCCCCCCCCCCCCCCCCCCACTCTGTCAAATGAGTGATTTTACTTTTGAGCCCCCCTATCTTGGCAGCAATTTTAGGTAATGCCCCCCCCCCTCTCGTTTTTCACCCCCCCCCCCCTCCTGATAATTATTGAACAGTCCCTAAATGCATAGAAACATAAAGGCAGGCATTAAACTCTCCTTGAGAAATTTCTTCGATCGGCAAGCCCTCCTGGAATTTTTGAAAGTAACCGGTTGTTATTGTTGTTGATGTTGTTGTTAAGTTTATATGATCTAAATCGTTAAATCGTGCAGTTTTTCTGATTTTAAAGGAAACCCTGGGAAAGAGGTTGGAAACTTCAGAGATACGTACCATTAAATTGTGTCACCCGAACTTTGTGGCTTTTATTGTTGTTAATTGTTTGGTATTTCTTCCTTTTCTTTTTTTTTTTTTTTTTTTTACATTTTTCCGAACAAAAAAAATTTAGCTTAATGACACCTGGGGCAATCGTTTTCCATATAAGGTCAAACTACGGTATATGAGCTGATATCCGGGATTTAGTGAACCAATCAGAACACTAGAAATGCAATATCCGAGGCTGAGAATTTAATATGCATTTTATTTATGAATAAGTAGTTATTGATGGTCAAACACCAAAAAGCAGTTACTTTAACAATAAGTTCTTGTGCCGATTCAACTTTAACTGACTGCAAACTCAACATGATAATATTCAATGGGTAATGTGTGACGTTTGATCCAGCTTAAATCCCATATTCTCTTTGTTGCGATTATCTAGGAGTGTGACTCAAATCAGAAAAAAAAAAGGAAATTCGCAATTTCCTCTCATTATCCATACAGTTGTGAAATGCAAATGCATTTAATAATCCTTTTCAAATTGCAAAATGGTCAGAAGGAAAATTATTTTCATAAAAAATATAAAAGGAGGCGAACGTTCCAAAAGGACTCATGCAGATTCATTGTTAACATTTATGAAATATTTTTCTCCAAAATACATCAGCGCTGAAATTTTGTTTTCATGATACCGTAAGATGATGTCTCAAAAAAAAAAAAAACTTAAAAGGGTTAACATTCATACAACATATAAAAATACCTATGGTAACGATGTGGTTTTTCATTTTAGAATTGTGTTCTGATGAAAAAACATTTATGTGTTAAATATTTTGGTATCCTGTACATAATCGCACTTGGATAGACAATTATAATTATAATGTTACACCAAAAAAGTTTATCCACCTGAGCAACTTTTTTGTGTGATAAATATATGAATGGAAACACTATTCTGCGTTTCTCTGCTCGAAATGCTCGTTTCCCGTATAATCTCGAACGGTGTCTTTCACCTCTTGTTACAAGTTGAATCGATTATTTAGACATTATTTAGACAAACTCACATTTCAAGCCATGAACATGCACTAAATTACTTTTTCATTAAGATCACTCATCACTTAATTATTGCAAAAAACCTTGATACTACAAGCTTTTCTTATGTAAAATCTAAAAAAAAAAAATTGAAAATATAATCTTTCGTGCAGTAGCCCACTACATGCAATTAAGCTCCTATCGTGCGAAAAAACTTGAATATAGCAATAGTCAGTTTTTCTCCAAACGTACAATTTATTGTAATTTCTATCTGGTTGGAAAGATTTTTTCATTGCCAGAATTGATAGTGAAATTGCTTTTAGTGCTGTTATTATGCTGTGCCAGTGTTGGAGGAAGAAGACTTTTTTGAATTTAAACTAGACAGAAATGGCAGCTTAACAGCTTCGCAAATCAAAGGCATTCGCGCGGTACCGCTTCTGACACTTGTAAGTAAAATACAACCAATAAGATTTATTCATGAGTCACTCAAAAGACTTAACTGTCACTTTAAACACACTGAAACAAAGATACGCATACATCAATTAATGCACTATTGAGAAAATGCCCTCCTATTGGTTAATCTAAATTTAGCTCATCGTTTCACAAAACAGTGATTTTTACTTTTTGAAATAAATCTATTTGAGCCGTAAGTAAGCTTTAGGCAAATTATTCTCGTTTCGGTCCGAGCAGGTGTATTCCAGTGACCGCTTGAAAATTTGCAGTGGACGTTTCAAACAAAATATACTCACATACTCGATCTGAGACCGAAGGAGTAAATAAGTGGTCTAAGTCACCAGGAGGTCAGTATAGACGTAATGTTATTTACTGACTTAATATGTATTTCTTTTAAAATATTTGAATCGCTTAAGCACACTATACGACATTTGATACAAAAGTGTAGAAAGGTGAAAATTATTTCAATGTTTTTCGCGTGGAATGATCACAATATATATCTTCAACAATTATTAAATATTATGTAGAATTTGGCACTGATCCTCTGTAATTACTTGTTCATGTATAGCAACATTTTATGTAAACGTTATTCAATCGAAATTCATTCTCTTATTTAGTCTATCAATTTGATCTCTTCATTTCCGATCTACTACTACTTAACAATTATCCTGCCAAATCGCCTGAGGCTGCAGACCGAGTTGGCTATAATCAGGGGATATTCCTAAAGATCGAGCAGGACAATTGTTTTATTTTTCAACACATTGATAACAAAGCACAGTTTTATAGCAGAAAATCTGGAGACGATCTTTATTTTGCCATTTTTCTCCCCGACACACGAAATTACGTAATCGCAGGATATCTGTTGACTGCGGACGACGAATATTCAGCGCACCACGACCATATTTGGGCAGTGTTACAATGTGTTAATAATAATGTTCCATATCTACCCCTTTCTCCTCGTTTCTTTTACTGAGAATCAAAATTCCACTTTTCGGGATTACATTGTCCCATTTACCATAGTCATCTTCTCACGCACGTCTTCTTCAGTCTCCATCTAATTTTCTCTTTTGATTTTTATCTTGTCGTCTTGACAACCAAAACGCAAAGATCCAAGCAGCCTTCCCACACTGCGCATGGCGCATTTGCCACTCCCACTTCGCTGGCAGGAAGTTTTTCGTATGACTGGTTTAAATTGTCGCCAATATTTCTTAGTTTGCTTGCCACTGATTCAATTGCATCCATGGTTGTTTCTTTGTCCACTGACTCTAAGGATAAACTTTCTGACTCGTTGCTTTGATAGTTTGCAGTTCTGTTGTCCATACTTTGTTTCAAGTATGCCTCCTGTTTCTGATAACCTGCAAAGCAAATATTAATCATAGACCAACGGTGTAGCTTTCCGCAACTAGATTGTGGGTTCGATTTTTTTCTTTACTTCCAAAAACGTTACATTGGATAACGAGAAATTCAGGTTTAATACTGTGAAATTTCCGCCCGGTTTTTTCATTAGCAGATTTCATCGATCTCATTTTCGCATTCCCAAAATCTGCGGGAAAAAAAGACCCTTAAAAGACTATAATAACAATAAACGACAAAGGGTAAACGAAATATACTAACTACTTAACCATTGAATTCATAAAAAAAAGGAACACGTTTACTGCTGAGAAATTTTTCATTCGAAAAAGGCGAGAAATGTTCACAGATGCATGAATACGTTTTAAAGCCCATGATTGACACTCAGAGTCTAAGAAAAATAAGCAATATGAAGTCCAACCTACCTATACTTTTGGAGTGGGATCGATTTTCGATACTTATTTGTACCTTTCTTCCTCTTCACTGTAACAGGTAATAACAGTTGTGAATTAATCAAGACACACGGCCTATTTATTAGTCACAATGAATCAGAAAAACACGAAACATAGAAACAAAGGTAAATCGCATAACGCCAAAATAAGTTTTGTGGTCCTTAGCAACAATACCTCACGAAATGGGCACTCCAGGAGAACGTCACGAGAGATATTTTTTATGCCAACAGATTCACATGACAGCATCAAGAATATACAACGATGTTCATTATATTTCTTAAAATAAAAACTTGCTTAAAATGTTCAAAGTTAGCTCACCAAGTTCGTTTAACGGTGTCGTGTTCTGCTCTGCTAAGTAACACGGCCGCGCTATTGTGAGCTTAAGCAAGGGCGCGAATTAACCTGTTCTTCATAAGAAAGTGTCATAAATATTGTTTATTAGTCACGATATGAATTATGCAATAACTTTTTATACATGCAAGTTATAGGTGACATATTCACCTTTTTTGACAGTAAAGGCCCACAGTCGAAAGTAACGGACAATTTTCCCATGTTAAATTGAAAATGTTTTTTGGCGTAGCCAAGCATGTTCATGTTATATCCAGAACAGTTATCATGGCAAACATTATTAATAGCGGGCTTCCATAAACTATAAGACTTGAAGTGGTCACTTGCTTGCACTTTTAGTATCTTCCATGTGTTTCCAAACAAGAAACATTTTGTTTTTGCTTCCTCCGAAAATTTCAGTGGTCTAAAAATTAAGAGTTTTAAATGTTTCAGATTGATTTGGTGTCTTGACACTGAAGTAGATATACAAAAGAAGAGTATTTATTGTTAACTTTTTGAATTGATTTCTTCATCACAACTCGTTGAATTTCTGCAGTTATTCATTAACCTTATTAATATCGCTGTATTTTCAGAATCGATTGGGATATAAACTCAGCCGTTTTGTACATAATCTAGCAGAAATTTTTTGGTGACCAATTACACGAAAATGCATGTTTCTCGTGATGAATTTGATTTTAATAACCGCAATCTCTAAAACTAAAACTTGTATTTTACCCAGGAAGAAAGTAGTCAGGGAAAATCACACCTTTATCCCTTTTATTCTCGGCCTTTAAACCCAAGTCAAAATCAACAGTAAATTATAAATTTCCTGTCTCCATTGGTAAAGTTATTATATGTAAATACACTTAACTAGATACGTTTCAACAACTACGTTCTTCAAGCTCGCATTTTGAACTGCAAAATAAATAAAAAGGGTGAAATTTCCTCAGAAAAACGCTCGGTAACACAAACCCAAAGAAAAAAAAAGGACTTTTCTGACCAAAACATATATTGCCATTAAAAATCACTGGTTTAGTGCTGAATTGCATCTTGATTTATTTATCCGAACGCTATAAACGAATCTTAAATGCGCTACAGAGCTCTCGATTTGCTAAGGATTTAAAACCATTAACATGGTCATTTTTCTTGAAGAAAATGTCTGATGATTGTGGTTTTCATGCATGCATTTGTATCAGGCTGAAAAGACTTAAAAAACATCGAGTTTTGAATAGCGTACAAATAAAAAAATGTTTTTTTTTTTTTTAATTTAGTAGCCAAAACGTTTCGTGAAAACGTTTGAGGACTTCCGATCAGTATTTTACACCTTTAACAATATCCTGACTCGAATATTTACATTTAAAATACTGACAGATAAAAGATGCAGTTTGCTTTCAGTGGTGACATTCAAAACTAATATAGACACGACTATCTTTATTATTCAAAGTTGAGAAGACGAAAAGGAATTTTTCCAAGACAAGCAGTGACAGTTTGCATTTGAGGAATATAGTTGTCTTATTTTCAAAATTTTAATTTAAAGAACGTATCTCAATTCGTGGTCCCGGTTATTGCTTTCATTAACGACGCTATTGTGTTAAAATAGCTAAAAGGCACAATATATAGTTATCCCATCTGTTTTAATATACGAGTTCCGTTTATTTGCAGATATATGGTTTTTCGAAATTATGAAAGTTGGAAATATAATAATATTTCATCGCTTTTACTCAAAAGTTAGTCCTTAACAAAAATGAGCTCCACAAATGATATTTGGGAAAAGAAGTTTTCCTTTACTAGAATTTTTAAATTTCAAATTTTCACCTAACACCTGGAGGGTATCGGGGAGAAGGAACAATGCAATTTATTTACAATTTACTTTAAATGTCATTTTAAAAACACGCAGCTAAAATTAAAAAGAAAAGACGGTTAAGATTAATGATTACGATTCCTGAAAGGCGATATTTCATTGGCTAGCCTGTTTTAGCACCTCTTTGTGATATTGGTGCCTGTCTATTGTGTTTTTTCAAATTAACTGTAGAAAGTTTCATCTGTGAGAAAGTTTATTCAAATTGTTGTGAAGCATTTTTCCCTGTGAAAAGTGTGTCTGAGATGAGACGATTAAACGAAGTTAATAACCCTTCTGAATCTCAAAATTTCCGAGTTTTTTAATTGGGAAAATAATTCTCACGAGAGAATCAATTGCAATTGACTTTAAAGAGTATTTTAATTCTAAAACACACGATATAGACGAGTATTATTTTCTCTCCTGTTTATTCATTTACTCCAAACAAACGTGATTGTTTTAATTCAATAAATATTCCTCAAGAGGAACTTGCAATAATACCAAAGACTAAAATTTAATGGTTTTAATATGGTTTACAAATGAAATGATTTTATCGATAGTAAAAATATCCTGAAAATACGAGTTTCGTTCTATTTTACATTAAGGTAACTGTTTCAATCGAACGTATCGTTCAACTTCCGAAAAATGAATATATCTCGTTTTGATGTCAGCTGTTCCCCTTTGTATCCTTGTGCTAATTACACGCCGTAATTAAATTCGTTCAGGCAACAGTGCTATTATTCTTTCCTTTTTTCCTTCTTTCCACGCAACATCATTAGCAGCTAGATAAAACTATCCTTCCAACAATATCAGCTCCTTTTATCTCTAACTTCTTCCTTTTCCTTGAATTTTCAGCTCAATGATTTTGTTAACAAAACAACTAAGTTCAGCCATCCCTCCAGCACTGCGCATGGCATAACTACGTTGACTCCACTGTTGCAAGATATTTCGTACGACTGGATCAATTCGTCTCCAATGGCTGCCAGTGTGTTAGCGACTGTTTTAACTGTCTCCTTGGATTGTTCATTTACTGTCGCCACAGCGATGCAGCTTTGTTCTACGTTCCAAGAGAGGTAACTTGGTCGATCCATATTTCATTGAAAATTATAACTTTTGCAAATGATGCTCTGCAAAACAAATATAGACAGTACTACCTTCAACAATTTTAGTTTTAAAGAAACATTTCAAAGCGTGGAAATTCCTAGTACAAGTGAGTGGAAATGTCACAGTAAACTGTCTAAGTTACAGGGGAAACTTGGGTTCCATTTCCGCTCGGGACAAGATATATATTTTTTGTTTTTATTTTGCTTTTTTCACGTGTGGAGTGTGTCGAAAGTCATCGCACATATTTTACTATCAAATATTCATTCACCAGTCAGTTCCTCGCAAATTTTATGGCAATGAATATCTTATCTGTAGTAAGCAAAGTAACATTTGGAACAAAATTTCTTAAATTATGTACACGATTTATTATGATTGCGTTAAAAAACCAAGAAACCAAATTGAAAACCAGTGAAAATTCTAAACAAGAAATTCTTAACCTACCCCAGTACAGAAGAAGTGCTTATGGAGTGTAGTCGAATGTTGGATCGTTGTTTTTGAACTGCTTGTCACCGTAACTGGTAATAACAGTTGTGACACATTATGCGAGTTACACGGGCAGTTTATTGGTCACAGAAAGTCAGGAAACACGAAACATCGGCAAAACATCACCAAAAAACACGCAACGCGAAAGCTAATTATAATTTGTAGCCCTTGCCAACAATAACTCACAAAGGGGCAGCACGGAACAACATCACTAGAGAGAATTTTATTGAAAAAATTAACATTGTAATATCAAGGTTAAATCAGATTCTTTAGTTGAATTTCCTAACCTTAAATGAGACTCGGAAAAAGCTGTAGTGAACTCACCAAATTCATTTTATCGTGTCGTGTTTTGCACCGTGAGTTATCAAATGTGCCGCGTTGTTTTCGAAACTTTTGCGTGGATGTGAATTAGTCGTTCTCAGAAGAAAGTGTCATTAATACAATTTATTAGTCACGTCTCTCGATGTTGTCCTTGTTTCAACTAGAAAAAAAGCAACGCCTCAAATAATTTGTATGCGTCATTTAAGGTTGACTAGTGAAACTCGTTGTGTTGTCTTAGCACAATTTGTCGATCGGCGTAATGAAGGTGATTGCAGTTTAAACAGTGGTTTTCTCTGAATTGATAAAATACGTGATGTTCAATTCGTTTAGAAACTATTCATATGACTTGTTTAAAGAAAATTTAGCTTTGTTTTGTTAATGTTTTGTTATGCGTTAAAAATTGTTCCCCCTCTGTAGCTCTCAGTTAAAAGTATATTACCAATTTCCTGTCTTTATCCTAGCTATTGCATGAAAATACAGAAATCAGCCCCAAAAACGTAGTTTTCGTTATCTCTCTATGAGATAAAAAATGAAAAAAAAAATTTAAAAAAATATGACCCTTAAAGAACCATAAAAGGCCTAAAAGCTCTTATTTCCGTAAACTTCTTTTTAAAATGACGTCTCCATGGTAACAAATACTGCCATTTTTCATGGGGATTTTACTTAGTGGCGTTGATAGAAAAAGCGTATGCTTATTATTCTGCTTTTCGTCCATTTCTCATTCATATTCAAATGCGTATTTAAAACTATATTCGACGTAAGGGAAATCCTTCTCTTTTTGTGATTCATTTTACGATATCTTGTTTAATATTGCTCGAAATTAGACGTACAAATCTTATCTTAATGCTGTAAATTTCTTCGTGTAAGTTTCTAAATCGTGTTAAGCGGTAGTTGTGTTTTCACTCATGTCTTGAATAATAATTAATATTCTTCAAAAAATCATCAGGGGAAACGGAAATGTTGAGCGGTGCCCATTTGAATGCAACAATTTAGAGTTTCATCTACAGAATCAAAGCATAGGACCACATTAAATGACTGAAGATTCACTGGCCATTTCAAGCAGGTGTACAAATCAAAGGCCTGTTTCTCAACACAGTGCCCGAAGCAACATTCAAGTCAAACAAGTCATTCCACTCGTTTAAATTTGGGAGTGTTGGTTAAGTTTTATGGTTATCACTTTTGTAACAACTAAATCAATATCAGATATTTTTTGTTGATATAGTTGTCGCTAAAATGTTGGCAAAATTTTTATAACTGAACTGAACTGACTTAAACTTTAGTTTAACACGATGAAATCAATCAGTAGAGCTGGTAGAGTCGTGCATTTAGACAAGTTACAAATTCAAATGACTGTAAAAACACTTAACTATATTCTCAATCCATAAAATCTACGTACTTTTCAACTTCACGCAAATCTAAACTAAATTCAATTTAAATTTTGTATATCAAATTCTTCAATGATATTCGTAACTTTTATCTTTCTGTTTGATCACAGCTACAATGGGATCGAAGTTTAAGGCAATAAAAAAAATCCGGTAATAGTTCTCCATGGCCATCTTATGAGCTCTGATAAATAGATTGTTCAAAATAGAACTAGAAACCGCAAAGTGGGACTTTATAGACGCAGAAGTTTTCGATGATGGATTATTCCAAAAAACCCTTCTATAAATATGAAAACAATCTATGTTGTGTTATTACTACTAGCAAATACGTGCGTTTCTATCGATTTGTTGATTTACTTTGAATGCATGATATGCTGAAAGGTAATTTCAAATATTTGTCGTGTAAAATTGCTACATGTGAAGCACATCGATCGCCAGTGAAAGGAATCACCAATAATCTGAGAATGATATATTGCGATTTTCCGATCACAATATACCGATTTTATGTTAATAGTCAGGAACATGATCCTTCTAATAAATCATCACAATACAAAACATATCGTGAGTAAAAAAACAAAAGTAATGTCACTTTGTTGTGCAGAATGGTTAAAGTTCTCACATAAGTTCAAAAAAACAGCGCGGCCGCCTTAGTTCAGGGAGCAAAACACGACACCAGTAAACGAACTTGGCGAGTTTACAGGGAGACTTTTTAATCAAGATTTAAGTTTAGAAATTAAATAAATAATGTTAGATACTCCTGATTATACAACGTAAATCTGTTTTCAATAAAATTATCTCTCGTAATGTTCTCCCGTACTGCCCTTTCGTGAGGTATTGTTGCTAAGGACTACAAACACGATTCACCGTGATTTTTCGTGATGTTTTGACCGTGTTTCGTGATTTTACCCAGCTGTTGTGACCAATAAATAGGACGTGCATCTCACCAAATTCATAACAACTATTACCAGCTCCAGTGCAGAACGAGGAAAGCAAGAGCAAGCTTTGAAAATTAATACCGGTGCTGATTCCAAGAAGACTTGCATCTTGCTAAGGTCAGTTTACTTCAAGTTTGCATTGTTCTTAGTTTCTGGTTAAAATAGTTTTAACTAGAATTAAAATTCTGTAAGACTTATTCATCTTAAGACGTTCTCAAGTTTTTGACTCACACAGCTTTTTGGGCAGTCAACATTGCCTTAGTATAAACACTACATTTAACGCTTTCAGCAATTTTGTTCCTTTGTATATTGAATTTTGTAATTTTACCGATTTACCATATAGTACATTCATGAATCGAAAGTCAAATATGATCGATACTATAGCTAGGGGCAGAATGCTACAAATGCCACATTTTGCAGTGTCATTTTTTGCTGGTGAAAAAATGAAAAATAAATGATTTTGCAAATCTTATAATCTGTTATAATTTTTCAAGAATAACGATGTTAGTTTTCGTGTCTAATCCAATGTTTACATTTGCTCTTCAGAATATCGCAGGGTTATTCAAACAAATTATGGATTGTCAAAGCAGCATTTCTTCTCCAACGGAACCAAGCATCCTTGCTGTGAAGTCACTTAACGGTGAAACCACCGAAACAATTCAGTCAGTCGCCAAGAAACTGGCAACAATCGGTGACGAACTGAGTCAATCCTACGAATTATCTTCTGGCAGCTTTGTCAGTGTCGCAAAAGCTGCGCCCTCAGCAGTTTTGGAAGGTTGCTTGGACATTGTTAATATACTCATAAAGGCATCAAGATGAAAGTTTGAGCAAGCAAGAAATAGAAGATGAAGTAAATTTCTTGCGTGAGCGTTTTATAACGAAGAAAAGCAAGTAATTAGCGATCGAGCTGTTGTTAAAACCGAGACTTAAACACACATGAAGCTGTGTAACGATAGAACATCGTACAGCTAAGAAGAAAGATAGCTGCGGAGTTTGTTGATGGAAAAGATTTAAACCGAAAGGAGCCGGGTGAAAAAAGAATCTCTAAAAAAAAAATTTTTTTTGCAATATTTTATTATCGATGACAATATATTAGAAGCATGGGCGTGTTTTCGAAGAACTCAGTTTGTATATTCTAGCTTTGGACATTACAACTTTACTTAGTTCGTTGATTTTCGATGTAATTTTATTTCGCCCAAAATTGTTTGAGTCAATAAAACGTGCATATACTGACCTCCTGGTGATTCAGACGACTTAATTACTCCCTAATCGAGTAAATCGGCGCACATCAGCCAAATGATTCTACGTATCGCATAGAATATTACGCTTTAATCACAGTTTCTAGTTGAAATTGTGATAAGGGAAAGCGAGAGTCTCTCAAAATTCTCGAAAAAATTTCCAAACTTGCTGTCTTTTTTTTTTCTTTACAAATCAATTAGGGGCACTTTCTAGAGAATCGTTATTTAGCTTACAAAACCAATAAAACGAGAATTTCTGTTGACGAAACCCAAGTTGGGGATTTTGAGAAACGCACGCCATGCTCCCAAAGATTTTCCGAGACATTTCGTGTTGGAGTGAAACAATAATATTTACAAACCGGTTCATGTCAAGCGCCGCCAATGGAAATGCAAATATTGAAGGTGAAACACTCCGAAGTATATAATTTAAAAAAAAAACTCAATAGCAATTGAATATTGTTAGTGAAATTTTTCCTGAACAAAATATTTTTCAGGGCCACTGAATATTTTTGAGACTTTCTCTAACAATCCCACACCATACCCACAAATTACATTCTAAATACGCTTTAGCCAAAACTGGGACAGCAATTTGCATAGAGTTCCTCACAGCTGAAAATTATTTCTTTTGTAAAGGTAAGGGGGGAAATAGCAATAATATCACAAAGAGGTGCTTTAAAATCGGTTAGCCAATAGGACGCGTTTTTCCACAATCGCAATAATCTATTTTAGCACCTTTTTATTTCGAAGTGCTTTAAATGACAAGTGGGGTCAAATGTGAATAAATCTCATTGGCAGTTTTTCTACTTTTTTACGAGAGGTTGAACCGATATTTTTCTCCTTTTTTTAGATCTGTGGTTTATTTCTAGGTTAAACTTTTCCAGGTTAAAGCTAAGGCGGGGCAATGAAAATAGTTATATTGGAAAAAACGAAAATAATTTAGTGTGAACCCTTACATTGACAAAACAGCTTCATGAATAGACGGATGTTACGGATCTACATACTTAGAAAAACAGACTTTGTTTATCGATGAACTATTTATAAGCAGTAGCTAGCACTGTAGAGGAAAGCGATTTAAACCAACGGGACGAGTGAAATATCGTCTATTGATTTAATTTAAAACATGATCAAAATTAAATAATGCAGTTAACTAAATTAAAAACTAAGAGGAGTACGGTCTCTTTTCGAAGGCCTAGAATTTATTTTATAATTGCTATCATATTGACAGAAGAGACATGAGAAAATTTTAAAATCGAAATGTGGAAACAATGTTGGTTGTGAATGAATTTTCGTCTTTCAGCCGGAAGGGTTGTATAGACTGGCAAGATCCCAAAAATATGCCTGGCTTTATTATTTTTTTTCTGTGGGGTGTTTTAAGCAACAATATCAAAGGAAATTTTAAAATTTGCAGATTTTAGAACTTGTGTGTAAAATTATCTCATATTCCTACGTACGCTTTCTAATTCACTGACTTATTTACCTTTTCGTCGGTAAATACCACTGAACAAAAACACTAGACCCAATGCTTAATAGTATCAATTTACATTGATATAAACAATACATGGTTACGTTTTGGTCTGGAGGCAGTAGACGCATACATACTTATCTACTAGTTGAATAACCAATAAATGTCAATAAATAATTCGTGAACACTGCAAAAACTTTAAAATAAAGTAAAAATGAAATACGAATAAAATTAGGTATAAGAAGAGAATCGATGGGAAAAACAAACAATTGGTACCTCAACTTTTCTAGAACTGGTCCCGCTTCAACCGTGAATGTGCCGATCCGGATTTTTCTCTGTGGCTGGATGGTTCGTTTTCGCAAACAGAATTTGAACGTTAAGAACCCGTTTCCTCTCTTGCAACTTGTGATCTTGCAAGAACAAAAAGGTCGTCGCGCAAACGTGCTTTTTCGAGCGATCGCGAAGCAAAATGGAAAACGTAAATACAATCATAAGCAATGAAGATTTTCCTACCTCGCTCCGTTTTAGTTGCTCTATAGCCGTGTGTAATTACTCGCCAAAACATTACGCACTTTCACTTTTTTGAAGATCTCAAATTTCCATTGAGCGGGTAGGGTTCTATCCATAAATGTCAGACAGTAAACTGACTCCCAACAAGAACTAAAATATTTTGAAATTTGCATTTATTTTACTCGCTGGCAGCTGAATCAATTACTCCTTTTCAAGGTGCTCTATTAACCGATTAGACACAAAGAGGTGCTAAAAAAACAAACATATCAACCAATGAGAAAATCTCCCTCTTCGTCTTTTGTATATTAAAGGCCAACACTGTACAGAACGGTGTAATAACAGCAGAAATCATCAAAATACATCAGTTGGGTTGAATATTGACCGACTGATCAAGAAAAGAAAAAGTGATTTTTATTTTGCCGTCCCAGGGCCATCTTTGCGATCCTGAATTAACAGCCGGCCACCTTTTTGTATGAGGTGCATGAAGACCCTGCAAACGAGTTAAAAAGACCTGACACAGCGTGCACCATGTGCTCTCAGATGGAATGAAACAAGTCACACAGCGCATTATTTTGGTTGGATGGAACCCCCACTTATCTCCACATTGAAAAAGAAACCCGAATGTATTCGAGAGCTTTGTCTTGAACTTTCGTTTTTATTGTTTTCAGAAGGAAAATCTTAATTTAATCCTATCTGGACAGGAATGTTTTTGTGTTCTGGGACCTCATAAGTCCGAGAGTACTGTGACTCTGAAAATGAAACTTGAATGGTAAATAGTACGTCAAAGGATGTGTTCCTTGAGGACAGCACTGAGTAGTGATCAGTCATGTGACATGGAATTACGTCATGATTTCTAAACGGTGGCCATATTGGATACGCAGTTTTGGCATCTTGGTGAATGACGAGAAGCCATCTCAATTCTAATTCGATATGTTTAGCAGAGTTTTCCATGTCGGTTGACAAAGTTACGGTAAATGAACCATGTATTTTCGGTTTTGACGGATGGTTTGATCAACATTTGGGAAGCTCCCCAAGTCATTACCATGTGAGGAAACCGTGTTCAACATGTCGCAACTGAATGATAGTGATCGGCAAAGAAACCTTTTCGTCTTCAACGGGAATTACTCTAATTACATATTCGCACCCATATCATATACTTATATTTTAATTTAGGTAGGTCCATGCTTTTGAACATCTTAATTTTACTTTCTTTTCTTTCTTTGTTGACATTTCAGGCCTCTGTTGTTGACAGAGAGGATTTCTTTATCCAAAGGATAAATCGTTATCCAGCGGATAGAGTTTACTCCAGCTAATACATTTTAATTGATGAATAGCGATTTATCTACTGGATAAAGGTATCCACTTTTTGAACATCGAGCCTGATGAATAGATTATCCACAATATGATTGGAAATCGAAACTAGAAGACTTTATAGACGTAAAACTTTTCGACGATGGATTATTCAAAAATCCCCACTGACAGGGACACAATATATGTTGTGTTTTTACTACTACTAAATTCATTCGTTTCTATCGATTTGTGGATTTTTTTAATTCACCATATGCTGAACAGGTAATTTAAAATATTTGTCGTGCATTGCTGCATGTGAATATATGCGAAGTATTTCAGCAGTAAAATGAAATCACCAACAATGTAAGAATGATGTATTGCGATTTTGCGATCACAATAGACTGATTTTATGTTAATAATCAGAAACTTAATACTTCTAATCAAACATTACAATGCAAAACATATCGTGAGTAAAAAACAAAGGTAATGTCACTTTTTGTTGTGAAGAATGGTTAAGTTCACACATAAGTTCAAAAAAACAGCGCGGCCGCCTTAGTTCATGGAGCAAAACACGACACCAGCAAACGAACTTGGCGAGTTTACAGTGAGATGTTTTAATCAAGTTTTAAGCTTAAAAAATTAAATAAATAATGTTAGATACTCCTGATTAAACAACGTAAATTTGTTTTCAATAAAATTATCTCTCGTGATGTTCTCCCGTACTGCCGTTTCGTAAGTTATTGTTGCCAAGGACTACAAACACGATTCACCGTGATTTTTCGTGATGTTTTGACCGTGTTTCGTGATTTTACTTGGCTGTTGTGACCAATAAATAGGACGTGCATCTCACTGAATTCATAACAACTATTACGAACTCCGGTGAAGAACAAGAAACACAAGAGCAAGCTTCGAAAATTAATACCGGTGCTGATTCCAAGAGGACTTGCATCTTGCTAAGGTCAGTTTACTTCAAGTCTGCATTGTTCTTAGATTCTGGTTAAAATAGTTAATTCTTTAAGACTTGTTCATCTTAAGACGTTCTCAAGTTTTTGACTCACACAACTTTTTGGGCTGTCAAAATTGCCTTTAAAAACACTACATTTAACGCTTTCAGCTATTTTGTTCCCCTGTATATTGAATTTTGTGATTTTACCGATTTACCATAGTACATTCATGAATCGAAAGTCAAATGTTATCGATACTATAGCTAGAGGCAGAATTCTACAAATGCCACATTTTGCAGTGTCATTTTTTGCTGGTGAAAAATTGAAAAATAAACTGATTTTGCACATCTTATATCTTGTTATAATTTTCCAGAATAACCCATTTTAGTCTTCGTGTCTAATCCAATGTTTAAATTTGCTCTTCAGAACATATCATCGGAGGGTTAGTCAATAAAATTATGGATTGTCAAAGCAGCATTTCTTCTCCAACGGAACCAAGCATCCTTGCTGTGGAGTCACTTAACGGTGAAACCACCGAAACAATTCAGTCAGTCGCCAAGAAACTGGCATCAATCGGTGACGAACTGAGTCAATCGTACGAATTATCTTCTCCCAACTTTGTCAGTGTCGCAAAAGCTGCACCCTCAGCAGTTTTGGAAGGTTGCTTGGGCATTGTTAATATACTCGTAAAGGCATCAAGATGAACGTTTTGAGCAAGGAAAAAATGGAAGATGGAGTGAATTTGTTGCGTGAGCGTTTTACAACGAACGAAAGCAAGTAATTAGCGATCGTTGTTAAAACTGTGAGTCTTAAAAACACATGAAGCTGTGTAACGATAGAACATCGTACAGCTTAGAAGAAAGATAGCTGTGGAGTTTTGTTGATGGAAAAGATTAAAATAGAAAGGGGCCGGGTGTAAAAAGAATTTCTAAATTATTTTTTTTTTAAATAATTTGCAATATTTTATTATCGATGAGAATGTATTTGAGGCATGGGCGTGTATTTGAAGAACTCAATTTGTATATTTTAGCGTTGGATATTACAAGGCTTTACGTAGTTCTAAAAGCTTTAATGAAAGTCGTTGATTTTCGATGTAATTTTATTTCGCCCAAAATTGTTTGAGTAAATAAAACGTGCATATACTGACCTCCTGGTGATTCAGACGACTTAATTACTCCATATCCGAGTAAATCGGTGCACACCAGCTAAATAATTCCACGTATCTCATAGAATATTCCGCTTCAATCACAGTTTCTAGTTGAAATTGTGATGGGAGTAAGCGAGAGTCTCTCAAAATTCTCGAAAATTTTTTGGAAACTTGTCTTGTTTTTCTTTACAAATCAATTGGGGGCACTTTTTAGAGAAATCATTTTTGAACGTAATTGTATTTCTTAAAAGAAATCGATAAGATATAAACATTTAGCTTATAAAATCAATAAAAATAGAATTTCTATTGATGAACCCTGAGTTGGGGATTTTGCGAAACGCACGCCTCGCTCACAAAGATTTTCAGAGACATTTCGTGTTTGAGAAAAAAAAAATATTTACAAACCGGTTCATGTCAAGCGCCGCCAATGGAAATGCAAATATTGAAGGTTACATACTCTGAGGTATATAATCTTTTTTAAAAAATTCAATAGCAATTGAATCCTGTTAAAGAAATTCTTCCTGAACAAAATATTTTTCAGGGTCATTGAATATTTTTGAAACTTAGCTTTCTCTGAGAAAACCCACGCCATACCCAGAAATAAGAGACTAAAAACGCTTTAGCCCAGACTGGGACAGTAATATAGGGGGAAAAAAGCAATAATATCACAAAGAGGTGCTTTAAAATCGGTTAGCCAATAGAACGCGTTTTTCCACAATCACAATAATCTAGTTTAGCACCTTTTTGTTCCGGAGTGTTTTAAATGACAAGTGGTGAAAATTGTGAATACATCTCATTGGCGGTTTTTCTTCTTCTTTACCAGAATTTGTACAATTTTTTATTACTATATTTTAGATCTGTGAAAAGTTCTTTGAGGTTTTTAGAATCGATTTTTTAGGTCTGAAAATTCGACTTGAAATTCAGTGTGACTTTTTATTAAATCGATCAGTTACGGCTAAAGTGTATCGGGTAAAAGCTGAGGCCGGACAAAAAATTTATTATTATGGTGAAAAAAACGAAAAAACCTCGCGAATAAGCGGATGTAACTGATAGACATACTTACTTAGAAAAACAGTTTTCGTTTTTCAACGAACTATGTATAAGCAATAGCATTGTAAAGGGAAGCGATTTAAACCAACGGCGCGACTAAAATATCGTCTATTGATTTAATTTAAGAAACGTAGCACCAAGATTAAATAACATGGTTAACTAAAAAACTAAGAGGAATACGGTCTCTTTTCGAAGGCCTAAAACAAGGAAAGCAATTTATTGGTAATTCTGTATATCTTTGTAGTACGTTAAACATGATGTGATGATGATGACCGCACAAGAGACAGGGGGAAATCTTAAGATAATTGGATACAATTCTCGATTGTAAATGAAGTTTTTCTCTTTCAGGAGGAATGGCTACACAGACTGGCAAGATGCCCAAAAAATTATACCTTGCTATATTTTTTCTATGGGTTAATTTCAGAAGAAGGAGAATAATAAGAAGAAGAAGAACCTTTATTGATTTATCCTGCTCAGGGTAGCCCCTTCAGATGCAAAAAGCTGTCTGTTATCAATAGGAGCCCTGAGCACAACAATGTACTAAAACTATTACGAAAGTAGTATAATATAATAATAAAAAATTGTACAAATTTTGGTAAAGAAGTAGAAAAACCGCCAATGAGATGTATTCACAATTTTCAGCAACAATATCAAAGGAAATTTTGAAATTTTCAGATTTTTAGAACTTGTATATAAAATTATCTCATATTCCCACGTGCGCTTTCTAATTCACTGACTTATTTTCCTCTGGGTCAATTAATACCACTGAACAAAAACACCAGTCAAAACTTATTAATAAACGTTCAAGAGTTACGATTAACATTGATATAAACAAGACGTGTTCATTTTTGGGTTTGGAGGCACAAAGCGCATACATACTTATCTAGTTTAACAACCAATAAAATTCAGTAAAAAATTCATTAATTGTTCCCAGCAAATGGTAAAATGTAAAATAAAATAAAAGTGAAATAAGGTTTATCAAGAGAATTGGTGGGAAGACAAATAATTGGTACCTCACCTTTCGCACGCCGTACTGGTCTCTCTTCAACCGTGAATGTGCCAAGCCGGATTTTTCTCTGCGGCTGGATGGTTTATTTTCACAAACAGAACTTAAACGTCAAGAACCCTTTCTTCTAACGTTTCTTCTCTTGTAAATTTGTCATCTTGCAAGATCAAATAAGTCGCCTCGCAAACGTGCTTTTTCGTGCGTTCTCGAAACAAAAGGGTAGAAAAGCAGTGAAGATCTTTCTCCCTCACTCCGTTTGGTTTTCCCATAGTCGTGTCTTATTACTCGCCAAAACATAACGCACTTCCAGTTGCTTTGGCGATCTATATTTTCGATTCTCTCCGTCAGACGGTAAACTGACTCCCAACAAAATAATTTTTGAAAAGTAATTTGCATATATTTTAGTTGCTTGCAGCTGAATTTATCACTCCTTTCGGAGGTGCTTTATTAGCCGATTAGTCACAAAGAGGTGCTAAAAGTATAAATATATCAGCCAATAAGAACATCGCCGTAGCTTTTCGTCTTTTGTATATCAAAGGCTAACACTATACAGCATGGTATAATAAAAACAGAAATCAATATTGTATATTAACGTACTGATCAAGAAAAGAAAAAAATAATTTTCTCTTACCGTCCCAGGGCCATCTTTGCGATCAAAATTGAAACAGTGAGCCATCTTTTTGGAAGAGGTGCACTTGCATGCGAAGGAGTTTAAAACGGCCTGACAGCATGCACTTTGCAAAAAAACTATCTTACATAACAAAATGAAACGGATCATCCAGCGCATTTTTTGGGAGATGGAATTTTCACATATCTACACACTGAAAAAGGAACTCGAATGCGTTACGAAACTTTGCCATGAAAACAATGGTGCTGCACTTTATTTTGGAAGGGCAGCGACCTTGCACAATCCTTTGTTTAAATGTACACACCACAGTTGAATATCTTAGCAGGAACGTTTCTATTGGTCACTTGCTCCAATACATTTCAAAATCAATTATAGTTTGTGCACGGCCAAGGCCAAAAACGCTAACAAAAACATATAACAAAGAAGTTTGTCAAGCTTCATAACCATTGCCTTTTATCAACTATGAATGAACCCAAGACACGGTTTTTTTTTTGGTCTTCTGGGCCTCTTGAGCCCGAGAATACTGGGGCTATGAGAATGAAAATCGAGCGGTAAATAGTACGTCCAAAGATGTGTTGTTTGAGGACAACTCTGAGTAGTGATGAGTCACGTGACGTGGGAATTACGTCATGATTTCCAAACGGCGGCCATATTGGAAACGCCATTTTGCCATCTTGGTGAATGAAAAGAAAACACAATCTTTCAATCCTTGTACAATATTTTTTAGAGTGTTGTCAAGGCAGTTGACATAGTCCCTTAAAGGGCTCAGTTTTGTTTGGTTTAGACCGGGTCGGTTGCTCAAAATTTTAGCAATTAAGTCCCCCAAGTCATTGTAATATTAAATAATGCATGTATGGAAACCATGTCTAGTATGATGCGACTGTATGGTAGTGACAATGAAATCTTTTCGTCTTTGATTGGATATCCCAGTTCCAAGTTATTTTCAGCCTCGTTATGAAAGCGAGGATTCCTGCATAGTCTGCTATTAGAATTAGTTTTCACTCATATGCAAATAAAACTAATTTTCGTATGAAAAGCTTTGCACGAAGCCTCGCTTTCATAATGAGGTTTACAGTTCAGCACCCGTGTCAGATACTCTAACCAGTTTATCTTTGTAGCTTCGTGATTGAAGAAAGTTAAATTTTCCTTTCTTTCTCCCTTTCCTTTTTTTTTTAACTTTATATAGACTGGGCAAAAATTCCTTCAGTAATTGCAAATCATCACAGGTTGAGAAATATTGGGCAATGTTATTAAAATACTAGCTGCTCGATCAGCCTTGTGACTTTCAAGTTGTTTTATTTCGTCCATCGCTGATCCTGATCTACACAAAAATCCAGCTACAAATTGCTCCTGTTTGTAGAAGTGTTCCTTGCTAAGTTTATCAAGTCATTTAAATAGAGCAAGTTTCTTAAGAACATAACCAAGCTTAACATTTTCCATTTACCGTGTTTTCTCTGATTACAATGACAATATAGCCCTCAACTTTCCAAAAAAATAATATTACTTTCTTTCAGAGGTATCGACTTGGGATTTGCACCCGTCCGTCTCGCATTTTGCCAAGAAGCAATTTCCCTCTGGTTTGGATCCAGTGGCGTCACCATAGCACAACTCCCACATCCTGTTAAAAACCTTGTCATTTGAACAGCGCCCGTCAAAGGAATACGTTTCACCGTTGAAGCTCGAAAATACGTAAGTCACGCACAGATTTTGGTTTGATCGACATCTTTCGAGGCGGTGGTTACTTGCCTGTGTGCAGGTGTAGCGGTCATGCGCCATGCAGACTGGACACTGGAGTGAGACTGCATAAGAAGAAAAACAAAATAAAAGGCCAATTCCGAGTTGCTGTGAACCTCATTATGAAAACGAGGCTAAGTGCAAAGCTTTTCATATGAAAATTAGTTTTGTTTGCATATGAATGAAAACTAATTTTTATAACAAAAACTTTGCACTTAGCCTCGCTTTCATAATGTGGTTCAAAGCTACTCGGAAGTGGCCTATTGTCATAAGGCGTTATTTTTTGGTAAAAACGTCCCCAGTCCCCCTGCGTTTTCACGTATCGTCTACACTAAAACGCCCGAAAACGCCGATGAAAACGGAGAATTCTGAAAACGGTTTCAAAAGTGGAGACTTTTGAAAACGCACCGTTTCAAGTGTGGACAGGTGAAGACGAAGTCTTTTGTAAACGGTGACATAAAAACCGTCACATGCCATCGGTTCTAGTCCAAATCATTGCTGAACTCTGCCGCTAAGCTACAATCTTGGACAGATCAAATGAAAAATTAAGACCACCCCTCCCCCCCATTTCAATGATGGAAAAATGGCGCGTTTTGCTTTGCGCGCGGATTCATCATTGAATTTGGGGGGAGGGGGGGTTTAATTTTTCATTTTATTCTGTCCAAGATTGTCCGACGTTCACACTGACGTTACCAGTAGCTTCATAGGTCAAATACTATAAGATGAAACCTGCAATCACGCTTTTAAAACTAAACCTAGCGCAAAGAAACTCAACCACACGAAAACAGTGGTCCTGTGTGGAAATGAAAACATCACATAAGTACTGTATTTAAAAGGAAATCTTGATAAAGTGTGTGTCGTGTGTATTCTATTAATATGGAGATGGAATGGGCATAGTTGCGTGTCATGACTATTGTCGCATTAGGCTGAGTTATTGCAGCCTTAGTGTTAAAAAATTTTTGCAAGACAAATAAAGAAGTGGAAAACTGAAAAGGCGCCTGTCAGAACACGCTTGTACTCAATTCAAGCTACATTGTAACATTACATTCCAGTGGTATTATGAAGGTACTGGGGAGTGAATTTGTGTTAATGAATAAAAGAAAAGAGAGGCTCTCGTACATGAGATGGAAAACCATTTTCTTTTTCTTTCTTTCTTTCTTTTTTTTTTTGTGCTTACGGGCGAAAGCCCGTGTAAATCAACTGGCTGTTGACTAGACTGGTGGAAAACTAGAAAAAAGAAAAGAAGAAAAGTCTAGAAAGATTAAAAAAAAAGATTATGATGAGGAGATAAGGGGCTCGAACCAGCGGTATCATCTACGTTCAGCACACTGTACGCAATACACGCTCTGAACCCATGTGCTATTACGTCTACACATTCAAGTTCTTGTGAATTTAAAGTTCTAAAACTGTCTTTGTTTACACTGAAGACCTTGAAGCAAGACTGTAAACACTTCATTTTATTGATATTTTTCAATTCTTAAGAACTTACAACGATTTTATTATTTGAAAGTCTCTATTAGCACGGTTTACAAACTGTTAGCAACGATTTTCCACGATTTACCACGGTTTCGTTGCAGTGAGAGACAAATGAAAGACTTGAATCAAATATATTTTACTGATAGCCGGAATCGTCCAAAACCGTTTGAAACCGTCCAAAACCAGCCATAAACCGTGCAAAATACATCGTAAACCGTCAATAAAACGTTTGAAGTATCATTCCGGAAACATAGTTCCAGTAGGCGATGGCCGGTCAGTGAGTACTGTGACCCAAGGAGTTAATATTTTAGTCGTTCTCCGTTGTTTTGTATTATGCCGGTGATGCGACCACTCATAGACTGGATAGTTTTATCGATCAACTCCTGAGAAATACCACTGATTGTTCTCTGCACTCTATCACAGAATTCTTCATACGACTCATGTATGATGCCTTCGTTCAGGGCATCTTTTTCCAACTTTTTGGAAGCAATGTGAAAACTGTTCTCAATAGGATTTAAATCGGGACTTCACGGCGGTATTTTTAATAGTTCGCAATGACAACGAGCCATAGCTTCACGGGCTGTTTTACTGTTTTGGCTAGGATCACCGTCTTGCAGCCAGAGGTGAGTCAATCCCTTGGCAGATCGTTCAAACATGGTGTTAAAGTGTTGGTCAATAAACGATGCAAAATATTTTGCATCCATTTTTTCGTATCTCTCACAAATTATTGCTCCTCCACCGTGAGTTATTGCTACCATCATCCTGGCAACTTTACCTCCTGTTCCGACTTTACTTCCCTTAGCCAAACACCCTTGGTTTAAACCTTCGGATTTTTTTCGCCATACTCTCCCTTTGGGTGCTCGGGCTTGGTCCATGGGGTTGGTCTTGTAAATAAACGAGACCCCATCTAAGTAAAACGCGATAGTGTCCGTCCAGACACTCTGAGGGTAATTTGATTGCATCCGTCTAGCAAATTCTACTCTTCTCTCTTTGTCGCTTTGACTCATTAGTCCCTTTTTACGAGCCTGCAGGAAGAAGTACCCGTTTCTATTTAACAAACGCCGAACCGTTCGATCAGTGACATGACGAATTCCTGTCCGCTCCATCAGGCGCCGCGAAGAAAATGAACCCTCTTGCTCTCTTAACTCTTCAATGGTTCTAAGAATCAACGCTTCGTGTTCAGGAGTAAGCTTTTTCTTTCTGCCCCTCAAATGTCTCCTGCTCTCATGTACTTCCTTGTATTTTGAGCTCGTTACGCGGTGAACACTTGCTGTCGAGACCTGAAAGCGTTCGGCGACCTCATTTAATGTGAGATTTGTAGTCATCTTTAGGACTCTGATTGAAGCCTTTGTTTCTTCCGATATTCTTTTTCTCGAGGGCATGTTGTCTGAGGATTTTTCAGTGCTTTTTGGAAAGTTGTGCAAACAATTGCGTATTTTATTTACTCTCTGTTACCAAAATATCGCACTTGTAATACCTTAACACAGATACCGCCTTCAGGTTGTGACGCGCGTGACTGCGTCAGACACAGTTGATATAGCCCGATAAATGTGTTGACAAATAATCTACTAATTAGTCACTCCCTTTGTTTTGTCACGCTTAAAGCCGGCTGACAATCTTGGACAGATCAAATGAAAAATTAAGACCACCCCTCCCCCCCATTTCAATGATGGAAAAATGGCGCGTTTTGCTTTGCGCGCGGATTCATCATTGAATTTGGGGGGAGGGGGGGTTTAATTTTTCATTTTATTCTGTCCAAGATTGTCCGACGTTCACACTGACGTTACCAGTAGCTTCATAGGTCAAATACTATAAGATGAAACCTGCAATCACGCTTTTAAAACTAAACCTAGCGCAAAGAAACTCAACCACACGAAAACAGTGGTCCTGTGTGGAAATGAAAACATCACATAAGTACTGTATTTAAAAGGAAATCTTGATAAAGTGTGTGTCGTGTGTATTCTATTAATATGGAGATGGAATGGGCATAGTTGCGTGTCATGACTATTGTCGCATTAGGCTGAGTTATTGCAGCCTTAGTGTTAAAAAATTTTTGCAAGACAAATAAAGAAGTGGAAAACTGAAAAGGCGCCTGTCAGAACACGCTTGTACTCAATTCAAGCTACATTGTAACATTACATTCCAGTGGTATTATGAAGGTACTGGGGAGTGAATTTGTGTTAATGAATAAAAGAAAAGAGAGGCTCTCGTACATGAGATGGAAAACCATTTTCTTTTTCTTTCTTTCTTTCTTTTTTTTTTTGTGCTTACGGGCGAAAGCCCGTGTAAATCAACTGGCTGTTGACTAGACTGGTGGAAAACTAGAAAAAAGAAAAGAAGAAAAGTCTAGAAAGATTAAAAAAAAAGATTATGATGAGGAGATAAGGGGCTCGAACCAGCGGTATCATCTACGTTCAGCACACTGTACGCAATACACGCTCTGAACCCATGTGCTATTACGTCTACACATTCAAGTTCTTGTGAATTTAAAGTTCTAAAACTGTCTTTGTTTACACTGAAGACCTTGAAGCAAGACTGTAAACACTTCATTTTATTGATATTTTTCAATTCTTAAGAACTTACAACGATTTTATTATTTGAAAGTCTCTATTAGCACGGTTTACAAACTGTTAGCAACGATTTTCCACGATTTACCACGGTTTCGTTGCAGTGAGAGACAAATGAAAGACTTGAATCAAATATATTTTACTGATAGCCGGAATCGTCCAAAACCGTTTGAAACCGTCCAAAACCAGCCATAAACCGTGCAAAATACATCGTAAACCGTCAATAAAACGTTTGAAGTATCATTCCGGAAACATAGTTCCAGTAGGCGATGGCCGGTCAGTGAGTACTGTGACCCAAGGAGTTAATATTTTAGTCGTTCTCCGTTGTTTTGTATTATGCCGGTGATGCGACCACTCATAGACTGGATAGTTTTATCGATCAACTCCTGAGAAATACCACTGATTGTTCTCTGCACTCTATCACAGAATTCTTCATACGACTCATGTATGATGCCTTCGTTCAGGGCATCTTTTTCCAACTTTTTGGAAGCAATGTGAAAACTGTTCTCAATAGGATTTAAATCGGGACTTCACGGCGGTATTTTTAATAGTTCGCAATGACAACGAGCCATAGCTTCACGGGCTGTTTTACTGTTTTGGCTAGGATCACCGTCTTGCAGCCAGAGGTGAGTCAATCCCTTGGCAGATCGTTCAAACATGGTGTTAAAGTGTTGGTCAATAAACGATGCAAAATATTTTGCATCCATTTTTTCGTATCTCTCACAAATTATTGCTCCTCCACCGTGAGTTATTGCTACCATCATCCTGGCAACTTTACCTCCTGTTCCGACTTTACTTCCCTTAGCCAAACACCCTTGGTTTAAACCTTCGGATTTTTTTCGCCATACTCTCCCTTTGGGTGCTCGGGCTTGGTCCATGGGGTTGGTCTTGTAAATAAACGAGACCCCATCTAAGTAAAACGCGATAGTGTCCGTCCAGACACTCTGAGGGTAATTTGATTGCATCCGTCTAGCAAATTCTACTCTTCTCTCTTTGTCGCTTTGACTCATTAGTCCCTTTTTACGAGCCTGCAGGAAGAAGTACCCGTTTCTATTTAACAAACGCCGAACCGTTCGATCAGTGACATGACGAATTCCTGTCCGCTCCATCAGGCGCCGCGAAGAAAATGAACCCTCTTGCTCTCTTAACTCTTCAATGGTTCTAAGAATCAACGCTTCGTGTTCAGGAGTAAGCTTTTTCTTTCTGCCCCTCAAATGTCTCCTGCTCTCATGTACTTCCTTGTATTTTGAGCTCGTTACGCGGTGAACACTTGCTGTCGAGACCTGAAAGCGTTCGGCGACCTCATTTAATGTGAGATTTGTAGTCATCTTTAGGACTCTGATTGAAGCCTTTGTTTCTTCCGATATTCTTTTTCTCGAGGGCATGTTGTCTGAGGATTTTTCAGTGCTTTTTGGAAAGTTGTGCAAACAATTGCGTATTTTATTTACTCTCTGTTACCAAAATATCGCACTTGTAATACCTTAACACAGATACCGCCTTCAGGTTGTGACGCGCGTGACTGCGTCAGACACAGTTGATATAGCCCGATAAATGTGTTGACAAATAATCTACTAATTAGTCACTCCCTTTGTTTTGTCACGCTTAAAGCCGGCTGACAATCTTGGACAGATCAAATGAAAAATTAAGACCACCCCTCCCCCCCATTTCAATGATGGAAAAATGGCGCGTTTTGCTTTGCGCGCGGATTCATCATTGAATTTGGGGGGAGGGGGGGTTTAATTTTTCATTTTATTCTGTCCAAGATTGTCCGACGTTCACACTGACGTTACCAGTAGCTTCATAGGTCAAATACTATAAGATGAAACCTGCAATCACGCTTTTAAAACTAAACCTAGCGCAAAGAAACTCAACCACACGAAAACAGTGGTCCTGTGTGGAAATGAAAACATCACATAAGTACTGTATTTAAAAGGAAATCTTGATAAAGTGTGTGTCGTGTGTATTCTATTAATATGGAGATGGAATGGGCATAGTTGCGTGTCATGACTATTGTCGCATTAGGCTGAGTTATTGCAGCCTTAGTGTTAAAAAATTTTTGCAAGACAAATAAAGAAGTGGAAAACTGAAAAGGCGCCTGTCAGAACACGCTTGTACTCAATTCAAGCTACATTGTAACATTACATTCCAGTGGTATTATGAAGGTACTGGGGAGTGAATTTGTGTTAATGAATAAAAGAAAAGAGAGGCTCTCGTACATGAGATGGAAAACCATTTTCTTTTTCTTTCTTTCTTTCTTTTTTTTTTTGTGCTTACGGGCGAAAGCCCGTGTAAATCAACTGGCTGTTGACTAGACTGGTGGAAAACTAGAAAAAAGAAAAGAAGAAAAGTCTAGAAAGATTAAAAAAAAAGATTATGATGAGGAGATAAGGGGCTCGAACCAGCGGTATCATCTACGTTCAGCACACTGTACGCAATACACGCTCTGAACCCATGTGCTATTACGTCTACACATTCAAGTTCTTGTGAATTTAAAGTTCTAAAACTGTCTTTGTTTACACTGAAGACCTTGAAGCAAGACTGTAAACACTTCATTTTATTGATATTTTTCAATTCTTAAGAACTTACAACGATTTTATTATTTGAAAGTCTCTATTAGCACGGTTTACAAACTGTTAGCAACGATTTTCCACGATTTACCACGGTTTCGTTGCAGTGAGAGACAAATGAAAGACTTGAATCAAATATATTTTACTGATAGCCGGAATCGTCCAAAACCGTTTGAAACCGTCCAAAACCAGCCATAAACCGTGCAAAATACATCGTAAACCGTCAATAAAACGTTTGAAGTATCATTCCGGAAACATAGTTCCAGTAGGCGATGGCCGGTCAGTGAGTACTGTGACCCAAGGAGTTAATATTTTAGTCGTTCTCCGTTGTTTTGTATTATGCCGGTGATGCGACCACTCATAGACTGGATAGTTTTATCGATCAACTCCTGAGAAATACCACTGATTGTTCTCTGCACTCTATCACAGAATTCTTCATACGACTCATGTATGATGCCTTCGTTCAGGGCATCTTTTTCCAACTTTTTGGAAGCAATGTGAAAACTGTTCTCAATAGGATTTAAATCGGGACTTCACGGCGGTATTTTTAATAGTTCGCAATGACAACGAGCCATAGCTTCACGGGCTGTTTTACTGTTTTGGCTAGGATCACCGTCTTGCAGCCAGAGGTGAGTCAATCCCTTGGCAGATCGTTCAAACATGGTGTTAAAGTGTTGGTCAATAAACGATGCAAAATATTTTGCATCCATTTTTTCGTATCTCTCACAAATTATTGCTCCTCCACCGTGAGTTATTGCTACCATCATCCTGGCAACTTTACCTCCTGTTCCGACTTTACTTCCCTTAGCCAAACACCCTTGGTTTAAACCTTCGGATTTTTTTCGCCATACTCTCCCTTTGGGTGCTCGGGCTTGGTCCATGGGGTTGGTCTTGTAAATAAACGAGACCCCATCTAAGTAAAACGCGATAGTGTCCGTCCAGACACTCTGAGGGTAATTTGATTGCATCCGTCTAGCAAATTCTACTCTTCTCTCTTTGTCGCTTTGACTCATTAGTCCCTTTTTACGAGCCTGCAGGAAGAAGTACCCGTTTCTATTTAACAAACGCCGAACCGTTCGATCAGTGACATGACGAATTCCTGTCCGCTCCATCAGGCGCCGCGAAGAAAATGAACCCTCTTGCTCTCTTAACTCTTCAATGGTTCTAAGAATCAACGCTTCGTGTTCAGGAGTAAGCTTTTTCTTTCTGCCCCTCAAATGTCTCCTGCTCTCATGTACTTCCTTGTATTTTGAGCTCGTTACGCGGTGAACACTTGCTGTCGAGACCTGAAAGCGTTCGGCGACCTCATTTAATGTGAGATTTGTAGTCATCTTTAGGACTCTGATTGAAGCCTTTGTTTCTTCCGATATTCTTTTTCTCGAGGGCATGTTGTCTGAGGATTTTTCAGTGCTTTTTGGAAAGTTGTGCAAACAATTGCGTATTTTATTTACTCTCTGTTACCAAAATATCGCACTTGTAATACCTTAACACAGATACCGCCTTCAGGTTGTGACGCGCGTGACTGCGTCAGACACAGTTGATATAGCCCGATAAATGTGTTGACAAATAATCTACTAATTAGTCACTCCCTTTGTTTTGTCACGCTTAAAGCCGGCTGACAATCTTGGACAGATCAAATGAAAAATTAAGACCACCCCTCCCCCCCATTTCAATGATGGAAAAATGGCGCGTTTTGCTTTGCGCGCGGATTCATCATTGAATTTGGGGGGAGGGGGGGTTTAATTTTTCATTTTATTCTGTCCAAGATTGTCCGACGTTCACACTGACGTTACCAGTAGCTTCATAGGTCAAATACTATAAGATGAAACCTGCAATCACGCTTTTAAAACTAAACCTAGCGCAAAGAAACTCAACCACACGAAAACAGTGGTCCTGTGTGGAAATGAAAACATCACATAAGTACTGTATTTAAAAGGAAATCTTGATAAAGTGTGTGTCGTGTGTATTCTATTAATATGGAGATGGAATGGGCATAGTTGCGTGTCATGACTATTGTCGCATTAGGCTGAGTTATTGCAGCCTTAGTGTTAAAAAATTTTTGCAAGACAAATAAAGAAGTGGAAAACTGAAAAGGCGCCTGTCAGAACACGCTTGTACTCAATTCAAGCTACATTGTAACATTACATTCCAGTGGTATTATGAAGGTACTGGGGAGTGAATTTGTGTTAATGAATAAAAGAAAAGAGAGGCTCTCGTACATGAGATGGAAAACCATTTTCTTTTTCTTTCTTTCTTTCTTTTTTTTTTTGTGCTTACGGGCGAAAGCCCGTGTAAATCAACTGGCTGTTGACTAGACTGGTGGAAAACTAGAAAAAAGAAAAGAAGAAAAGTCTAGAAAGATTAAAAAAAAAGATTATGATGAGGAGATAAGGGGCTCGAACCAGCGGTATCATCTACGTTCAGCACACTGTACGCAATACACGCTCTGAACCCATGTGCTATTACGTCTACACATTCAAGTTCTTGTGAATTTAAAGTTCTAAAACTGTCTTTGTTTACACTGAAGACCTTGAAGCAAGACTGTAAACACTTCATTTTATTGATATTTTTCAATTCTTAAGAACTTACAACGATTTTATTATTTGAAAGTCTCTATTAGCACGGTTTACAAACTGTTAGCAACGATTTTCCACGATTTACCACGGTTTCGTTGCAGTGAGAGACAAATGAAAGACTTGAATCAAATATATTTTACTGATAGCCGGAATCGTCCAAAACCGTTTGAAACCGTCCAAAACCAGCCATAAACCGTGCAAAATACATCGTAAACCGTCAATAAAACGTTTGAAGTATCATTCCGGAAACATAGTTCCAGTAGGCGATGGCCGGTCAGTGAGTACTGTGACCCAAGGAGTTAATATTTTAGTCGTTCTCCGTTGTTTTGTATTATGCCGGTGATGCGACCACTCATAGACTGGATAGTTTTATCGATCAACTCCTGAGAAATACCACTGATTGTTCTCTGCACTCTATCACAGAATTCTTCATACGACTCATGTATGATGCCTTCGTTCAGGGCATCTTTTTCCAACTTTTTGGAAGCAATGTGAAAACTGTTCTCAATAGGATTTAAATCGGGACTTCACGGCGGTATTTTTAATAGTTCGCAATGACAACGAGCCATAGCTTCACGGGCTGTTTTACTGTTTTGGCTAGGATCACCGTCTTGCAGCCAGAGGTGAGTCAATCCCTTGGCAGATCGTTCAAACATGGTGTTAAAGTGTTGGTCAATAAACGATGCAAAATATTTTGCATCCATTTTTTCGTATCTCTCACAAATTATTGCTCCTCCACCGTGAGTTATTGCTACCATCATCCTGGCAACTTTACCTCCTGTTCCGACTTTACTTCCCTTAGCCAAACACCCTTGGTTTAAACCTTCGGATTTTTTTCGCCATACTCTCCCTTTGGGTGCTCGGGCTTGGTCCATGGGGTTGGTCTTGTAAATAAACGAGACCCCATCTAAGTAAAACGCGATAGTGTCCGTCCAGACACTCTGAGGGTAATTTGATTGCATCCGTCTAGCAAATTCTACTCTTCTCTCTTTGTCGCTTTGACTCATTAGTCCCTTTTTACGAGCCTGCAGGAAGAAGTACCCGTTTCTATTTAACAAACGCCGAACCGTTCGATCAGTGACATGACGAATTCCTGTCCGCTCCATCAGGCGCCGCGAAGAAAATGAACCCTCTTGCTCTCTTAACTCTTCAATGGTTCTAAGAATCAACGCTTCGTGTTCAGGAGTAAGCTTTTTCTTTCTGCCCCTCAAATGTCTCCTGCTCTCATGTACTTCCTTGTATTTTGAGCTCGTTACGCGGTGAACACTTGCTGTCGAGACCTGAAAGCGTTCGGCGACCTCATTTAATGTGAGATTTGTAGTCATCTTTAGGACTCTGATTGAAGCCTTTGTTTCTTCCGATATTCTTTTTCTCGAGGGCATGTTGTCTGAGGATTTTTCAGTGCTTTTTGGAAAGTTGTGCAAACAATTGCGTATTTTATTTACTCTCTGTTACCAAAATATCGCACTTGTAATACCTTAACACAGATACCGCCTTCAGGTTGTGACGCGCGTGACTGCGTCAGACACAGTTGATATAGCCCGATAAATGTGTTGACAAATAATCTACTAATTAGTCACTCCCTTTGTTTTGTCACGCTTAAAGCCGGCTGACAATCTTGGACAGATCAAATGAAAAATTAAGACCACCCCTCCCCCCCATTTCAATGATGGAAAAATGGCGCGTTTTGCTTTGCGCGCGGATTCATCATTGAATTTGGGGGGAGGGGGGGTTTAATTTTTCATTTTATTCTGTCCAAGATTGTCCGACGTTCACACTGACGTTACCAGTAGCTTCATAGGTCAAATACTATAAGATGAAACCTGCAATCACGCTTTTAAAACTAAACCTAGCGCAAAGAAACTCAACCACACGAAAACAGTGGTCCTGTGTGGAAATGAAAACATCACATAAGTACTGTATTTAAAAGGAAATCTTGATAAAGTGTGTGTCGTGTGTATTCTATTAATATGGAGATGGAATGGGCATAGTTGCGTGTCATGACTATTGTCGCATTAGGCTGAGTTATTGCAGCCTTAGTGTTAAAAAATTTTTGCAAGACAAATAAAGAAGTGGAAAACTGAAAAGGCGCCTGTCAGAACACGCTTGTACTCAATTCAAGCTACATTGTAACATTACATTCCAGTGGTATTATGAAGGTACTGGGGAGTGAATTTGTGTTAATGAATAAAAGAAAAGAGAGGCTCTCGTACATGAGATGGAAAACCATTTTCTTTTTCTTTCTTTCTTTCTTTTTTTTTTTGTGCTTACGGGCGAAAGCCCGTGTAAATCAACTGGCTGTTGACTAGACTGGTGGAAAACTAGAAAAAAGAAAAGAAGAAAAGTCTAGAAAGATTAAAAAAAAAGATTATGATGAGGAGATAAGGGGCTCGAACCAGCGGTATCATCTACGTTCAGCACACTGTACGCAATACACGCTCTGAACCCATGTGCTATTACGTCTACACATTCAAGTTCTTGTGAATTTAAAGTTCTAAAACTGTCTTTGTTTACACTGAAGACCTTGAAGCAAGACTGTAAACACTTCATTTTATTGATATTTTTCAATTCTTAAGAACTTACAACGATTTTATTATTTGAAAGTCTCTATTAGCACGGTTTACAAACTGTTAGCAACGATTTTCCACGATTTACCACGGTTTCGTTGCAGTGAGAGACAAATGAAAGACTTGAATCAAATATATTTTACTGATAGCCGGAATCGTCCAAAACCGTTTGAAACCGTCCAAAACCAGCCATAAACCGTGCAAAATACATCGTAAACCGTCAATAAAACGTTTGAAGTATCATTCCGGAAACATAGTTCCAGTAGGCGATGGCCGGTCAGTGAGTACTGTGACCCAAGGAGTTAATATTTTAGTCGTTCTCCGTTGTTTTGTATTATGCCGGTGATGCGACCACTCATAGACTGGATAGTTTTATCGATCAACTCCTGAGAAATACCACTGATTGTTCTCTGCACTCTATCACAGAATTCTTCATACGACTCATGTATGATGCCTTCGTTCAGGGCATCTTTTTCCAACTTTTTGGAAGCAATGTGAAAACTGTTCTCAATAGGATTTAAATCGGGACTTCACGGCGGTATTTTTAATAGTTCGCAATGACAACGAGCCATAGCTTCACGGGCTGTTTTACTGTTTTGGCTAGGATCACCGTCTTGCAGCCAGAGGTGAGTCAATCCCTTGGCAGATCGTTCAAACATGGTGTTAAAGTGTTGGTCAATAAACGATGCAAAATATTTTGCATCCATTTTTTCGTATCTCTCACAAATTATTGCTCCTCCACCGTGAGTTATTGCTACCATCATCCTGGCAACTTTACCTCCTGTTCCGACTTTACTTCCCTTAGCCAAACACCCTTGGTTTAAACCTTCGGATTTTTTTCGCCATACTCTCCCTTTGGGTGCTCGGGCTTGGTCCATGGGGTTGGTCTTGTAAATAAACGAGACCCCATCTAAGTAAAACGCGATAGTGTCCGTCCAGACACTCTGAGGGTAATTTGATTGCATCCGTCTAGCAAATTCTACTCTTCTCTCTTTGTCGCTTTGACTCATTAGTCCCTTTTTACGAGCCTGCAGGAAGAAGTACCCGTTTCTATTTAACAAACGCCGAACCGTTCGATCAGTGACATGACGAATTCCTGTCCGCTCCATCAGGCGCCGCGAAGAAAATGAACCCTCTTGCTCTCTTAACTCTTCAATGGTTCTAAGAATCAACGCTTCGTGTTCAGGAGTAAGCTTTTTCTTTCTGCCCCTCAAATGTCTCCTGCTCTCATGTACTTCCTTGTATTTTGAGCTCGTTACGCGGTGAACACTTGCTGTCGAGACCTGAAAGCGTTCGGCGACCTCATTTAATGTGAGATTTGTAGTCATCTTTAGGACTCTGATTGAAGCCTTTGTTTCTTCCGATATTCTTTTTCTCGAGGGCATGTTGTCTGAGGATTTTTCAGTGCTTTTTGGAAAGTTGTGCAAACAATTGCGTATTTTATTTACTCTCTGTTACCAAAATATCGCACTTGTAATACCTTAACACAGATACCGCCTTCAGGTTGTGACGCGCGTGACTGCGTCAGACACAGTTGATATAGCCCGATAAATGTGTTGACAAATAATCTACTAATTAGTCACTCCCTTTGTTTTGTCACGCTTAAAGCCGGCTGACAATCTTGGACAGATCAAATGAAAAATTAAGACCACCCCTCCCCCCCATTTCAATGATGGAAAAATGGCGCGTTTTGCTTTGCGCGCGGATTCATCATTGAATTTGGGGGGAGGGGGGGTTTAATTTTTCATTTTATTCTGTCCAAGATTGTCCGACGTTCACACTGACGTTACCAGTAGCTTCATAGGTCAAATACTATAAGATGAAACCTGCAATCACGCTTTTAAAACTAAACCTAGCGCAAAGAAACTCAACCACACGAAAACAGTGGTCCTGTGTGGAAATGAAAACATCACATAAGTACTGTATTTAAAAGGAAATCTTGATAAAGTGTGTGTCGTGTGTATTCTATTAATATGGAGATGGAATGGGCATAGTTGCGTGTCATGACTATTGTCGCATTAGGCTGAGTTATTGCAGCCTTAGTGTTAAAAAATTTTTGCAAGACAAATAAAGAAGTGGAAAACTGAAAAGGCGCCTGTCAGAACACGCTTGTACTCAATTCAAGCTACATTGTAACATTACATTCCAGTGGTATTATGAAGGTACTGGGGAGTGAATTTGTGTTAATGAATAAAAGAAAAGAGAGGCTCTCGTACATGAGATGGAAAACCATTTTCTTTTTCTTTCTTTCTTTCTTTTTTTTTTTGTGCTTACGGGCGAAAGCCCGTGTAAATCAACTGGCTGTTGACTAGACTGGTGGAAAACTAGAAAAAAGAAAAGAAGAAAAGTCTAGAAAGATTAAAAAAAAAGATTATGATGAGGAGATAAGGGGCTCGAACCAGCGGTATCATCTACGTTCAGCACACTGTACGCAATACACGCTCTGAACCCATGTGCTATTACGTCTACACATTCAAGTTCTTGTGAATTTAAAGTTCTAAAACTGTCTTTGTTTACACTGAAGACCTTGAAGCAAGACTGTAAACACTTCATTTTATTGATATTTTTCAATTCTTAAGAACTTACAACGATTTTATTATTTGAAAGTCTCTATTAGCACGGTTTACAAACTGTTAGCAACGATTTTCCACGATTTACCACGGTTTCGTTGCAGTGAGAGACAAATGAAAGACTTGAATCAAATATATTTTACTGATAGCCGGAATCGTCCAAAACCGTTTGAAACCGTCCAAAACCAGCCATAAACCGTGCAAAATACATCGTAAACCGTCAATAAAACGTTTGAAGTATCATTCCGGAAACATAGTTCCAGTAGGCGATGGCCGGTCAGTGAGTACTGTGACCCAAGGAGTTAATATTTTAGTCGTTCTCCGTTGTTTTGTATTATGCCGGTGATGCGACCACTCATAGACTGGATAGTTTTATCGATCAACTCCTGAGAAATACCACTGATTGTTCTCTGCACTCTATCACAGAATTCTTCATACGACTCATGTATGATGCCTTCGTTCAGGGCATCTTTTTCCAACTTTTTGGAAGCAATGTGAAAACTGTTCTCAATAGGATTTAAATCGGGACTTCACGGCGGTATTTTTAATAGTTCGCAATGACAACGAGCCATAGCTTCACGGGCTGTTTTACTGTTTTGGCTAGGATCACCGTCTTGCAGCCAGAGGTGAGTCAATCCCTTGGCAGATCGTTCAAACATGGTGTTAAAGTGTTGGTCAATAAACGATGCAAAATATTTTGCATCCATTTTTTCGTATCTCTCACAAATTATTGCTCCTCCACCGTGAGTTATTGCTACCATCATCCTGGCAACTTTACCTCCTGTTCCGACTTTACTTCCCTTAGCCAAACACCCTTGGTTTAAACCTTCGGATTTTTTTCGCCATACTCTCCCTTTGGGTGCTCGGGCTTGGTCCATGGGGTTGGTCTTGTAAATAAACGAGACCCCATCTAAGTAAAACGCGATAGTGTCCGTCCAGACACTCTGAGGGTAATTTGATTGCATCCGTCTAGCAAATTCTACTCTTCTCTCTTTGTCGCTTTGACTCATTAGTCCCTTTTTACGAGCCTGCAGGAAGAAGTACCCGTTTCTATTTAACAAACGCCGAACCGTTCGATCAGTGACATGACGAATTCCTGTCCGCTCCATCAGGCGCCGCGAAGAAAATGAACCCTCTTGCTCTCTTAACTCTTCAATGGTTCTAAGAATCAACGCTTCGTGTTCAGGAGTAAGCTTTTTCTTTCTGCCCCTCAAATGTCTCCTGCTCTCATGTACTTCCTTGTATTTTGAGCTCGTTACGCGGTGAACACTTGCTGTCGAGACCTGAAAGCGTTCGGCGACCTCATTTAATGTGAGATTTGTAGTCATCTTTAGGACTCTGATTGAAGCCTTTGTTTCTTCCGATATTCTTTTTCTCGAGGGCATGTTGTCTGAGGATTTTTCAGTGCTTTTTGGAAAGTTGTGCAAACAATTGCGTATTTTATTTACTCTCTGTTACCAAAATATCGCACTTGTAATACCTTAACACAGATACCGCCTTCAGGTTGTGACGCGCGTGACTGCGTCAGACACAGTTGATATAGCCCGATAAATGTGTTGACAAATAATCTACTAATTAGTCACTCCCTTTGTTTTGTCACGCTTAAAGCCGGCTGACAATCTTGGACAGATCAAATGAAAAATTAAGACCACCCCTCCCCCCCATTTCAATGATGGAAAAATGGCGCGTTTTGCTTTGCGCGCGGATTCATCATTGAATTTGGGGGGAGGGGGGGTTTAATTTTTCATTTTATTCTGTCCAAGATTGTCCGACGTTCACACTGACGTTACCAGTAGCTTCATAGGTCAAATACTATAAGATGAAACCTGCAATCACGCTTTTAAAACTAAACCTAGCGCAAAGAAACTCAACCACACGAAAACAGTGGTCCTGTGTGGAAATGAAAACATCACATAAGTACTGTATTTAAAAGGAAATCTTGATAAAGTGTGTGTCGTGTGTATTCTATTAATATGGAGATGGAATGGGCATAGTTGCGTGTCATGACTATTGTCGCATTAGGCTGAGTTATTGCAGCCTTAGTGTTAAAAAATTTTTGCAAGACAAATAAAGAAGTGGAAAACTGAAAAGGCGCCTGTCAGAACACGCTTGTACTCAATTCAAGCTACATTGTAACATTACATTCCAGTGGTATTATGAAGGTACTGGGGAGTGAATTTGTGTTAATGAATAAAAGAAAAGAGAGGCTCTCGTACATGAGATGGAAAACCATTTTCTTTTTCTTTCTTTCTTTCTTTTTTTTTTTGTGCTTACGGGCGAAAGCCCGTGTAAATCAACTGGCTGTTGACTAGACTGGTGGAAAACTAGAAAAAAGAAAAGAAGAAAAGTCTAGAAAGATTAAAAAAAAAGATTATGATGAGGAGATAAGGGGCTCGAACCAGCGGTATCATCTACGTTCAGCACACTGTACGCAATACACGCTCTGAACCCATGTGCTATTACGTCTACACATTCAAGTTCTTGTGAATTTAAAGTTCTAAAACTGTCTTTGTTTACACTGAAGACCTTGAAGCAAGACTGTAAACACTTCATTTTATTGATATTTTTCAATTCTTAAGAACTTACAACGATTTTATTATTTGAAAGTCTCTATTAGCACGGTTTACAAACTGTTAGCAACGATTTTCCACGATTTACCACGGTTTCGTTGCAGTGAGAGACAAATGAAAGACTTGAATCAAATATATTTTACTGATAGCCGGAATCGTCCAAAACCGTTTGAAACCGTCCAAAACCAGCCATAAACCGTGCAAAATACATCGTAAACCGTCAATAAAACGTTTGAAGTATCATTCCGGAAACATAGTTCCAGTAGGCGATGGCCGGTCAGTGAGTACTGTGACCCAAGGAGTTAATATTTTAGTCGTTCTCCGTTGTTTTGTATTATGCCGGTGATGCGACCACTCATAGACTGGATAGTTTTATCGATCAACTCCTGAGAAATACCACTGATTGTTCTCTGCACTCTATCACAGAATTCTTCATACGACTCATGTATGATGCCTTCGTTCAGGGCATCTTTTTCCAACTTTTTGGAAGCAATGTGAAAACTGTTCTCAATAGGATTTAAATCGGGACTTCACGGCGGTATTTTTAATAGTTCGCAATGACAACGAGCCATAGCTTCACGGGCTGTTTTACTGTTTTGGCTAGGATCACCGTCTTGCAGCCAGAGGTGAGTCAATCCCTTGGCAGATCGTTCAAACATGGTGTTAAAGTGTTGGTCAATAAACGATGCAAAATATTTTGCATCCATTTTTTCGTATCTCTCACAAATTATTGCTCCTCCACCGTGAGTTATTGCTACCATCATCCTGGCAACTTTACCTCCTGTTCCGACTTTACTTCCCTTAGCCAAACACCCTTGGTTTAAACCTTCGGATTTTTTTCGCCATACTCTCCCTTTGGGTGCTCGGGCTTGGTCCATGGGGTTGGTCTTGTAAATAAACGAGACCCCATCTAAGTAAAACGCGATAGTGTCCGTCCAGACACTCTGAGGGTAATTTGATTGCATCCGTCTAGCAAATTCTACTCTTCTCTCTTTGTCGCTTTGACTCATTAGTCCCTTTTTACGAGCCTGCAGGAAGAAGTACCCGTTTCTATTTAACAAACGCCGAACCGTTCGATCAGTGACATGACGAATTCCTGTCCGCTCCATCAGGCGCCGCGAAGAAAATGAACCCTCTTGCTCTCTTAACTCTTCAATGGTTCTAAGAATCAACGCTTCGTGTTCAGGAGTAAGCTTTTTCTTTCTGCCCCTCAAATGTCTCCTGCTCTCATGTACTTCCTTGTATTTTGAGCTCGTTACGCGGTGAACACTTGCTGTCGAGACCTGAAAGCGTTCGGCGACCTCATTTAATGTGAGATTTGTAGTCATCTTTAGGACTCTGATTGAAGCCTTTGTTTCTTCCGATATTCTTTTTCTCGAGGGCATGTTGTCTGAGGATTTTTCAGTGCTTTTTGGAAAGTTGTGCAAACAATTGCGTATTTTATTTACTCTCTGTTACCAAAATATCGCACTTGTAATACCTTAACACAGATACCGCCTTCAGGTTGTGACGCGCGTGACTGCGTCAGACACAGTTGATATAGCCCGATAAATGTGTTGACAAATAATCTACTAATTAGTCACTCCCTTTGTTTTGTCACGCTTAAAGCCGGCTGACAATCTTGGACAGATCAAATGAAAAATTAAGACCACCCCTCCCCCCCATTTCAATGATGGAAAAATGGCGCGTTTTGCTTTGCGCGCGGATTCATCATTGAATTTGGGGGGAGGGGGGGTTTAATTTTTCATTTTATTCTGTCCAAGATTGTCCGACGTTCACACTGACGTTACCAGTAGCTTCATAGGTCAAATACTATAAGATGAAACCTGCAATCACGCTTTTAAAACTAAACCTAGCGCAAAGAAACTCAACCACACGAAAACAGTGGTCCTGTGTGGAAATGAAAACATCACATAAGTACTGTATTTAAAAGGAAATCTTGATAAAGTGTGTGTCGTGTGTATTCTATTAATATGGAGATGGAATGGGCATAGTTGCGTGTCATGACTATTGTCGCATTAGGCTGAGTTATTGCAGCCTTAGTGTTAAAAAATTTTTGCAAGACAAATAAAGAAGTGGAAAACTGAAAAGGCGCCTGTCAGAACACGCTTGTACTCAATTCAAGCTACATTGTAACATTACATTCCAGTGGTATTATGAAGGTACTGGGGAGTGAATTTGTGTTAATGAATAAAAGAAAAGAGAGGCTCTCGTACATGAGATGGAAAACCATTTTCTTTTTCTTTCTTTCTTTCTTTTTTTTTTTGTGCTTACGGGCGAAAGCCCGTGTAAATCAACTGGCTGTTGACTAGACTGGTGGAAAACTAGAAAAAAGAAAAGAAGAAAAGTCTAGAAAGATTAAAAAAAAAGATTATGATGAGGAGATAAGGGGCTCGAACCAGCGGTATCATCTACGTTCAGCACACTGTACGCAATACACGCTCTGAACCCATGTGCTATTACGTCTACACATTCAAGTTCTTGTGAATTTAAAGTTCTAAAACTGTCTTTGTTTACACTGAAGACCTTGAAGCAAGACTGTAAACACTTCATTTTATTGATATTTTTCAATTCTTAAGAACTTACAACGATTTTATTATTTGAAAGTCTCTATTGGCACGGTTTACAAACTGTTAGCAACGATTTTCCACGATTTACCACGGTTTCGTTGCAGTGAGAGACAAATGAAAGACTTGAATCAAATATATTTTACTGATAGCCGGAATCGTCCAAAACCGTTTGAAACCGTCCAAAACCAGCCATAAACCGTGCAAAATACATCGTAAACCGTCAATAAAACGTTTGAAGTATCATTCCGGAAACATAGTTCCAGTAGGCGATGGCCGGTCAGTGAGTACTGTGACCCAAGGAGTTAATATTTTAGTCGTTCTCCGTTGTTTTGTATTATGCCGGTGATGCGACCACTCATAGACTGGATAGTTTTATCGATCAACTCCTGAGAAATACCACTGATTGTTCTCTGCACTCTATCACAGAATTCTTCATACGACTCATGTATGATGCCTTCGTTCAGGGCATCTTTTTCCAACTTTTTGGAAGCAATGTGAAAACTGTTCTCAATAGGATTTAAATCGGGACTTCACGGCGGTATTTTTAATAGTTCGCAATGACAACGAGCCATAGCTTCACGGGCTGTTTTACTGTTTTGGCTAGGATCACCGTCTTGCAGCCAGAGGTGAGTCAATCCCTTGGCAGATCGTTCAAACATGGTGTTAAAGTGTTGGTCAATAAACGATGCAAAATATTTTGCATCCATTTTTTCGTATCTCTCACAAATTATTGCTCCTCCACCGTGAGTTATTGCTACCATCATCCTGGCAACTTTACCTCCTGTTCCGACTTTACTTCCCTTAGCCAAACACCCTTGGTTTAAACCTTCGGATTTTTTTTCGCCATACTCTCCCTTTGGGTGCTCGGGCTTGGTCCATGGGGTTGGTCTTGTAAATAAACGAGACCCCATCTAAGTAAAACGCGATAGTGTCCGTCCAGACACTCTGAGGGTAATTTGATTGCATCCGTCTAGCAAATTCTACTCTTCTCTCTTTGTCGCTTTGACTCATTAGTCCCTTTTTACGAGCCTGCAGGAAGAAGTACCCGTTTCTATTTAACAAACGCCGAACCGTTCGATCAGTGACATGACGAATTCCTGTCCGCTCCATCAGGCGCCGCGAAGAAAATGAACCCTCTTGCTCTCTTAACTCTTCAATGGTTCTAAGAATCAACGCTTCGTGTTCAGGAGTAAGCTTTTTCTTTCTGCCCCTCAAATGTCTCCTGCTCTCATGTACTTCCTTGTATTTTGAGCTCGTTACGCGGTGAACACTTGCTGTCGAGACCTGAAAGCGTTCGGCGACCTCATTTAATGTGAGATTTGTAGTCATCTTTAGGACTCTGATTGAAGCCTTTGTTTCTTCCGATATTCTTTTTCTCGAGGGCATGTTGTCTGAGGATTTTTCAGTGCTTTTTGGAAAGTTGTGCAAACAATTGCGTATTTTATTTACTCTCTGTTACCAAAATATCGCACTTGTAATACCTTAACACAGATACCGCCTTCAGGTTGTGACGCGCGTGACTGCGTCAGACACAGTTGATATAGCCCGATAAATGTGTTGACAAATAATCTACTAATTAGTCACTCCCTTTGTTTTGTCACGCTTAAAGCCGGCTGACAATCTTGGACAGATCAAATGAAAAATTAAGACCACCCCTCCCCCCCATTTCAATGATGGAAAAATGGCGCGTTTTGCTTTGCGCGCGGATTCATCATTGAATTTGGGGGGAGGGGGGGTTTAATTTTTCATTTTATTCTGTCCAAGATTGTCCGACGTTCACACTGACGTTACCAGTAGCTTCATAGGTCAAATACTATAAGATGAAACCTGCAATCACGCTTTTAAAACTAAACCTAGCGCAAAGAAACTCAACCACACGAAAACAGTGGTCCTGTGTGGAAATGAAAACATCACATAAGTACTGTATTTAAAAGGAAATCTTGATAAAGTGTGTGTCGTGTGTATTCTATTAATATGGAGATGGAATGGGCATAGTTGCGTGTCATGACTATTGTCGCATTAGGCTGAGTTATTGCAGCCTTAGTGTTAAAAAATTTTTGCAAGACAAATAAAGAAGTGGAAAACTGAAAAGGCGCCTGTCAGAACACGCTTGTACTCAATTCAAGCTACATTGTAACATTACATTCCAGTGGTATTATGAAGGTACTGGGGAGTGAATTTGTGTTAATGAATAAAAGAAAAGAGAGGCTCTCGTACATGAGATGGAAAACCATTTTCTTTTTCTTTCTTTCTTTCTTTTTTTTTTTGTGCTTACGGGCGAAAGCCCGTGTAAATCAACTGGCTGTTGACTAGACTGGTGGAAAACTAGAAAAAAGAAAAGAAGAAAAGTCTAGAAAGATTAAAAAAAAAAGATTATGATGAGGAGATAAGGGGCTCGAACCAGCGGTATCATCTACGTTCAGCACACTGTACGCAATACACGCTCTGAACCCATGTGCTATTACGTCTACACATTCAAGTTCTTGTGAATTTAAAGTTCTAAAAGTGTCTTTGTTTACACTGAAGACCTTGAAGCAAGACTGTAAACACTTCATTTTATTGATATTTTTCAATTCTTAAGAACTTACAACGATTTTATTATTTGAAAGTCTCTATTGGCACGGTTTACAAACTGTTAGCAACGATTTTCCACGATTTACCACGGTTTCGTTGCAGTGAGAGACAAATGAAAGACTTGAATCAAATATATTTTACTGATAGCCGGAATCGTCCAAAACCGTTTGAAACCGTCCAAAACCAGCCATAAACCGTGCAAAATACATCGTAAACCGTCAATAAAACGTTTGAAGTATCATTCCGGAAACATAGTTCCAGTAGGCGATGGCCGGTCAGTGAGTACTGTGACCCAAGGAGTTAATATTTTAGTCGTTCTCCGTTGTTTTGTATTATGCCGGTGATGCGACCACTCATAGACTGGATAGTTTTATCGATCAACTCCTGAGAAATACCACTGATTGTTCTCTGCACTCTATCACAGAATTCTTCATACGACTCATGTATGATGCCTTCGTTCAGGGCATCTTTTTCCAACTTTTTGGAAGCAATGTGAAAACTGTTCTCAATAGGATTTAAATCGGGACTTCACGGCGGTATTTTTAATAGTTCGCAATGACAACGAGCCATAGCTTCACGGGCTGTTTTACTGTTTTGGCTAGGATCACCGTCTTGCAGCCAGAGGTGAGTCAATCCCTTGGCAGATCGTTCAAACATGGTGTTAAAGTGTTGGTCAATAAACGATGCAAAATATTTTGCATCCATTTTTTCGTATCTCTCACAAATTATTGCTCCTCCACCGTGAGTTATTGCTACCATCATCCTGGCAACTTTACCTCCTGTTCCGACTTTACTTCCCTTAGCCAAACACCCTTGGTTTAAACCTTCGGATTTTTTTTCGCCATACTCTCCCTTTGGGTGCTCGGGCTTGGTCCATGGGGTTGGTCTTGTAAATAAACGAGACCCCATCTAAGTAAAACGCGATAGTGTCCGTCCAGACACTCTGAGGGTAATTTGATTGCATCCGTCTAGCAAATTCTACTCTTCTCTCTTTGTCGCTTTGACTCATTAGTCCCTTTTTACGAGCCTGCAGGAAGAAGTACCCGTTTCTATTTAACAAACGCCGAACCGTTCGATCAGTGACATGACGAATTCCTGTCCGCTCCATCAGGCGCCGCGAAGAAAATGAACCCTCTTGCTCTCTTAACTCTTCAATGGTTCTAAGAATCAACGCTTCGTGTTCAGGAGTAAGCTTTTTCTTTCTGCCCCTCAAATGTCTCCTGCTCTCATGTACTTCCTTGTATTTTGAGCTCGTTACGCGGTGAACACTTGCTGTCGAGACCTGAAAGCGTTCGGCGACCTCATTTAATGTGAGATTTGTAGTCATCTTTAGGACTCTGATTGAAGCCTTTGTTTCTTCCGATATTCTTTTTCTCGAGGGCATGTTGTCTGAGGATTTTTCAGTGCTTTTTGGAAAGTTGTGCAAACAATTGCGTATTTTATTTACTCTCTGTTACCAAAATATCGCACTTGTAATACCTTAACACAGATACCGCCTTCAGGTTGTGACGCGCGTGACTGCGTCAGACACAGTTGATATAGCCCGATAAATGTGTTGACAAATAATCTACTAATTAGTCACTCCCTTTGTTTTGTCACGCTTAAAGCCGGCTGACAATCTTGGACAGATCAAATGAAAAATTAAGACCACCCCTCCCCCCCATTTCAATGATGGAAAAATGGCGCGTTTTGCTTTGCGCGCGGATTCATCATTGAATTTGGGGGGAGGGGGGGTTTAATTTTTCATTTTATTCTGTCCAAGATTGTCCGACGTTCACACTGACGTTACCAGTAGCTTCATAGGTCAAATACTATAAGATGAAACCTGCAATCACGCTTTTAAAACTAAACCTAGCGCAAAGAAACTCAACCACACGAAAACAGTGGTCCTGTGTGGAAATGAAAACATCACATAAGTACTGTATTTAAAAGGAAATCTTGATAAAGTGTGTGTCGTGTGTATTCTATTAATATGGAGATGGAATGGGCATAGTTGCGTGTCATGACTATTGTCGCATTAGGCTGAGTTATTGCAGCCTTAGTGTTAAAAAATTTTTGCAAGACAAATAAAGAAGTGGAAAACTGAAAAGGCGCCTGTCAGAACACGCTTGTACTCAATTCAAGCTACATTGTAACATTACATTCCAGTGGTATTATGAAGGTACTGGGGAGTGAATTTGTGTTAATGAATAAAAGAAAAGAGAGGCTCTCGTACATGAGATGGAAAACCATTTTCTTTTTCTTTCTTTCTTTCTTTTTTTTTTTGTGCTTACGGGCGAAAGCCCGTGTAAATCAACTGGCTGTTGACTAGACTGGTGGAAAACTAGAAAAAAGAAAAGAAGAAAAGTCTAGAAAGATTAAAAAAAAAGATTATGATGAGGAGATAAGGGGCTCGAACCAGCGGTATCATCTACGTTCAGCACACTGTACGCAATACACGCTCTGAACCCATGTGCTATTACGTCTACACATTCAAGTTCTTGTGAATTTAAAGTTCTAAAACTGTCTTTGTTTACACTGAAGACCTTGAAGCAAGACTGTAAACACTTCATTTTATTGATATTTTTCAATTCTTAAGAACTTACAACGATTTTATTATTTGAAAGTCTCTATTGGCACGGTTTACAAACTGTTAGCAACGATTTTCCACGATTTACCACGGTTTCGTTGCAGTGAGAGACAAATGAAAGACTTGAATCAAATATATTTTACTGATAGCCGGAATCGTCCAAAACCGTTTGAAACCGTCCAAAACCAGCCATAAACCGTGCAAAATACATCGTAAACCGTCAATAAAACGTTTGAAGTATCATTCCGGAAACATAGTTCCAGTAGGCGATGGCCGGTCAGTGAGTACTGTGACCCAAGGAGTTAATATTTTAGTCGTTCTCCGTTGTTTTGTATTATGCCGGTGATGCGACCACTCATAGACTGGATAGTTTTATCGATCAACTCCTGAGAAATACCACTGATTGTTCTCTGCACTCTATCACAGAATTCTTCATACGACTCATGTATGATGCCTTCGTTCAGGGCATCTTTTTCCAACTTTTTGGAAGCAATGTGAAAACTGTTCTCAATAGGATTTAAATCGGGACTTCACGGCGGTATTTTTAATAGTTCGCA